>NC_143047.1:52870000-53080000 GCF_057628025.1 Oncorhynchus mykiss
TCAAACAATGTAGCCTAATTTAATTTTAAAAGTATGATACTGTTTTGATGACAAGGTTTTGATGCGATTTTTCGATTTCATTTGCATTGATGTCAGAGTGATTACTGGGACACTGAGTACCAGACCATTAGGGACCTGATGGAGGGACAATAGACCCCTGAATACCAGACCATTAGGGACCTGATGGAGGGACAATATAGCCTGAGTGCCAGGCCATTAGGTCCTGATGGAGGGACAATAGACAATAGGCCCTGTCATTAGCAAGGTGGGTACTACCAATGCATCAGCGCCATTCATGTACAGAGTAGGAGGAGATTACGGTGACTCGCGGTCAAGGTGACTAGTTGAAGAAAGAAAATATGTAATTGACCCAAACTACTCTTGGAAGCAGCTCAGGATAAGAGCGGCTGCTAAATGGGGTAAATGTAAACTTCAATGGGGACGTCCCAAGAATCCCAGATAGCAAGGTCCCTGTCAGTGATTGGCGGGTGATTGCAGAGTCTGAGGTGGAAGGCAATGGACATAGTTTGTCTAGTTGGTTTCATCCCAGTTATCATTAGATTATATCATATCATTATATTATATCTTATCATGAACCTTTTAATGTGACCAGGATGACCTCAACCAGAGAAGTGTCTGTGTGAAGTTTGAACTGTCCAGAGGAGGAGACTACGGAGCTGCTACCATCAGCTGTAAGGTTTATTACACAACACAGATCATGGTCACACCTCATCTGCATAATGATGAATACACCATCCTGAATATTAAATTACACAGATCATGGTCACATCTCATCTGCATAATGATGAATACATCATCCTGAATATTAAATTACACAACACAGTAATTTATTGATTATCTGTGGTATGAGTATAAACAATATTGTTTCTAGTGGAGTTACAAGTCAAGTGTCCTGGCACCTGGCTTCCCAACAGTTCAAAAGATTGACGAGTGACGGAAGTGATAGTTAGTCCTAGGTATGCAGGCCTTTTCATCTGTTTAGTCCAGTCCTAAGTATGCAGGCCTTTCCATCTGTTTAGTCCTAAGTATGCAGGCCTTTCCATCTGTTTAGTCCTAAGTATGCAGGCCTTTTCATCTGTTTAGTCCAGTCCTAAGTACAGTATGCAGGCCTTTCCATCTGTTTAGTCCAGTCCTAAGTATGCAGCCCTTTTCATCTGTTTAGTCCAGTCCTAAGTACAGTATGCAGGCCTTTCCATCTGTTTAGTCCAGTCCTAAGTACAGTATGCAGGCCTTTCATCTGTTTAGTCCTAGGTATGCAGGCCTTTTCATCTGTTTAGTCCAGTCCTAAGTACAGTATGCAGGCCTTTTCATCTGTTTAGTCCTAAGTATGCAGGCCTTTTCATCTGTTTAGTCCAGTCCTAAGTACAGTATGCAGGCCTTTCCATCTGTTTAGTCCAGTCCTAAGTATGCAGGCCTTTCCATCTGTTTAGTCCAGTCCTAAGTACAGTATGCAGGCCTTTCCATCTGTTTAGTCCAGTCCTAAGTACAGTATGCAGGCCTTTCATCTGTTTAGTCCTAGGTATGCAGGCCTTTTCATCTGTTTAGTCCAGTCCTAAGTACAGTATGCAGGCCTTTCCATCTGTTTAGTCCAGTCCTAAGTACAGTATGCAGGCCTTTTCATCTGTTTAGTCCAGTCCTAAGTATGCAGGCCTTTTCATCTGTTTAGTCCAGTCCTAAGTACAGTATGCAGGCCTTTTCATCTGTTTAGTCCAGTCCTAAGTATGCAGGCCTTTTCATCTGTTTAGTCCAGTCCTAAGTACAGTATGCAGGCCTTTTCATCTGTTTAGTCCAGTCCTAAGTATGCAGGCCTTTTCATCTGTTTAGTCCAGTCCTAAGTACAGTATGCAGGCCTTTTCATCTGTTTAGTCCAGTCCTAAGTACAGTATGCAGGCCTTTTCATCTGTTTAGTCCAGTCCTAAGTATGCAGGCCTTTTCATCTGTTTAGTCCAGTCCTAAGTACAGTATGCAGGCCTTTCATCTGTTTAGTCCTAGGTATGCAGGCCTTTTCATCTGTTTAGTCCAGTCCTAAGTACAGTATGCAGGCCTTTTCATCTGTTTAGTCCAGTCCTAAGTACAGTATGCAGGCCTTTCCATCTGTTTAGTCCAGTCCTAAGTACAGTATGCAGGCCTTTCCATCTGTTTAGTCCAGTCCTAAGTACAGTATGCAGGCCTTTCCATCTATTTAGTCCAGTCCTAAGTACAGTATGCAGGCCTTTTCATCTGTTTAGTACAGTCCTAAGTACAGTATGCAGGCCTTTCCATCTGTTTAGTCCAGTCCTAAGTATGCAGGCCTTTCCATCTGTTTAGTCCAGTCCTAAGTACAGTATGCAGGCCTTTTCATCTGTTTAGTCCTAAGTATGCAGGCCTTTTCATCTGTTTAGTCCAGTCCTAAGTACAGTATGCAGGCCTTTCCATCTGTTTAGTCCAGTCCTAAGTATGCAGGCCTTTCCATCTGTTTAGTCCAGTCCTAAGTACAGTATGCAGGCCTTTCCATCTGTTTAGTCCAGTCCTAAGTACAGTATGCAGGCCTTTCATCTGTTTAGTCCTAGGTATGCAGGCCTTTTCATCTGTTTAGTCCAGTCCTAAGTACAGTATGCAGGCCTTTCCATCTGTTTAGTCCAGTCCTAAGTACAGTATGCAGGCCTTTTCATCTGTTTAGTCCAGTCCTAAGTACAGTATGCAGGCCTTTTCATCTGTTTAGTCCAGTCCTAAGTACAGTATGCAGGCCTTTCCATCTGTTTAGTCCAGTCCTAAGTACAGTATGCAGGCCTTTCCATCTGTTTAGTCCAGTCCTAAGTACAGTATGCAGGCCTTTCCATCTATTTAGTCCAGTCCTAAGTACAGTATGCAGGCCTTTTCATCTGTTTAGTACAGTCCTAAGTACAGTATGCAGGCCTTTCCATCTGTTTAGTCCAGTCCTAAGTATGCAGGCCTTTCCATCTGTTTAGTCCAGTCCTAAGTACAGTATGCAGGCCTTTCCATCTGTTTAGTCCAGTCCTAAGTATGCAGGCCTTTTCATCTGTTTAGTCCAGTCCTAAGTACAGTATGCAGGCCTTTCTATCTGTTTAGTCCAGTCCTAAGTATAGTATGCAGGCCTTTCCATCTGTTTAGTCCAGTCCTAAGTACAGTATGCAGGCCTTTTCATCTGTTTAGTCCAGTCCTAAGTACAGTATGCAGGCCTTTCCATCTGTTTAGTCCAGTCCTAAGTATGCAGGCCTTTCATCTGTTTAGTCCAGTCCTAAGTATGCAGGCCTTTTCATCTGTTTAGTCCAGTCCTAAGTATGCAGGCCTTTCATCTGTTTAGTCCAGTCCTAAGTATGCAGGCCTTTTCATCTGTTTAGTCCAGTCCTAAGTACAGTATGCAGGCCTTTCATCTGTTTAGTCCTAGGTATGCAGGCCTTTTCATCTGTTTAGTCCAGTCCTAAGTACAGTATGCAGGCCTTTTCATCTGTTTAGTCCAGTCCTAAGTACAGTATGCAGGCCTTTCTATCTGTTTAGTCCAGTCCTAAGTATAGTATGCAGGCCTTTCCATCTGTTTAGTCCAGTCCTAAGTACAGTATGCAGGCCTTTTCATCTGTTTAGTCCAGTCCTAAGTACAGTATGCAGGCCTTTCCATCTGTTTAGTCCAGTCCTAAGTATGCAGGCCTTTCATCTGTTTAGTCCAGTCCTAAGTATGCAGGCCTTTTCATCTGTTTAGTCCAGTCCTAAGTATGCAGGCCTTTCATCTGTTTAGTCCAGTCCTAAGTATGCAGGCCTTTTCATCTGTTTAGTCCAGTCCTAAGTACAGTATGCAGGCCTTTCATCTGTTTAGTCCTAGGTATGCAGGCCTTTTCATCTGTTTAGTCCAGTCCTAAGTACAGTATGCAGGCCTTTTCATCTGTTTAGTCCAGTCCTAAGTATGCAGGCCTTTTCATCTGTTTAGTCCAGTCCTAAGTACAGTATGCAGGCCTTTCCATCTGTTTAGTCCAGTCCTAAGTACAGTATGCAGGCCTTTCCATCTGTTTAGTCCAGTCCTAAGTACAGTATGCAGGCCTTTCCATCTATTTAGTCCAGTCCTAAGTACAGTATGCAGGCCTTTTCATCTGTTTAGTACAGTCCTAAGTACAGTATGCAGGCCTTTCCATCTGTTTAGTCCAGTCCTAAGTATGCAGGCCTTTCCATCTGTTTAGTCCAGTCCTAAGTACAGTATGCAGGCCTTTCCATCTGTTTAGTCCAGTCCTAAGTATGCAGGCCTTTTCATCTGTTTAGTCCAGTCCTAAGTACAGTATGCAGGCCTTTCCATCTGTTTAGTCCAGTCCTAAGTATAGTATGCAGGCCTTTCCATCTGTTTAGTCCAGTCCTAAGTACAGTATGCAGGCCTTTTCATCTGTTTAGTCCAGTCCTAAGTACAGTATGCAGGCCTTTCCATCTGTTTAGTCCAGTCCTAAGTATGCAGGCCTTTCCATCTGTTTAGTCCAGTCCTAAGTACAGTATGCAGGCCTTTCCATCTGTTTAGTCCAGTCCTAAGTACAGTATGCAGGCCTTTCCATCTGTTTAGTCCAGTCCTAAGTATGCAGGCCTTTTCATCTGTTTAGTCCAGTCCTAAGTATGCAGCCCTTTTCATCTGTTTAGTCCGGTCCTAAGTACAGTATGCAGCCCTTTTCATCTGTTTAGTCCGGTCCTAAGTACAGTATGCAGGCCTTTCCATCTGTTTAGTCCAGTCCTAAGTACAGTATGCAGGCCTTTCCATCTGTTTAGTACAGTCCTAAGTACAGTATGCAGGCCTTTTCATCTGTTTAGTCCAGTCCTAAGTACAGTATGCAGGCCTTTCCATCTGTTTAGTACAGTCCTAAGTACAGTATGCAGGCCTTTCCATCTGTTTAGTCCGGTCCTAAGTACAGTATGCAGGCCTTTCCATCTGTTTAGTCCAGTCCTAAGTACAGTATGCAGGCCTTTCCATCTGTTTAGTACAGTCCTAAGTACAGTATGCAGGCCTTTTCATCTGTTTAGTCCAGTCCTAAGTACAGTATGCAGCCCTTTTCATCTGTTTAGTCCAGTCCTAAGTACAGTATGCAGGCCTTTTCATCTGTTTAGTCCAGTCCTAAGTTCAGTATGCAGCCCTTTTCATCTGTTTAGTCCAGTCCTAAGTACAGTATGCAGGCCTTTCCATCTGTTTAGTCCAGTCCTAAGTATGCAGGCCTTTCCATCTGTTTAGTCCAGTCCTAGGTATGCAGGCCTTTTCATCTGTTTAGTCCTAAGTATGCAGGCCTTTTCATCTGTTTAGTCCTAGGTATGCAGGCCTTTTCATCTGTTTAGTCCAGTCCTAAGTACAGTATGCAGGCCTTTTCATCTGTTTAGTCCAGTCCTAAGTATGCAGGCCTTTTCATCTGTTTAGTCCAGTCCTAAGTACAGTATGCAGGCCTTTTCATCTGTTTAGTACAGTCCTAAGTACAGTATGCAGGCCTTTCCATCTGTTTAGTCCAGTCCTAGGTATGCAGGCCTTTTCATCTGTTTAGTCCAGTCCTAAGTATGCAGGCCTTTTCATCTGTTTAGTCCAGTCCTAAGTACAGTATGCAGGCCTTTCCATCTGTTTAGTCCAGTCCTAAGTATAGTATGCAGTCCTTTCCATCTGTTTAGTCCAGTCCTAAGTACAGTATGCAGGCCTTTTCATCTGTTTAGTCCAGTCCTAAGTACAGTATGCAGGCCTTTCCATCTGTTTAGTCCAGTCCTAAGTATGCAGGCCTTTCCATCTGTTTAGTCCAGTCCTAAGTACAGTATGCAGGCCTTTCCATCTGTTTAGTCCAGTCCTAAGTACAGTATGCAGGCCTTTCCATCTGTTTAGTCCAGTCCTAAGTACAGTATGCAGGCCTTTCCATCTGTTTAGTCCAGTCCTAAGTACAGTATGCAGGCCTTTCCATCTGTTTAGTCCAGTCCTAAGTACAGTATGCAGGCCTTTCCATCTGTTTAGTCCAGTCCTAAGTATGCAGGCCTTTTCATCTGTTTAGTCCAGTCCTAAGTATGCAGCCCTTTTCATCTGTTTAGTCCAGTCCTAAGTACAGTATGCAGGCCTTTCCATCTGTTTAGTCCAGTCCTAAGTACAGTATGCAGGCCTTTCCATCTGTTTAGTCCAGTCCTAAGTACAGTATGCAGGCCTTTCCATCTGTTTAGTCCAGTCCTAAGTATGCAGGCCTTTCCATCTGTTTAGTCCAGTCCTAAGTACAGTATGCAGGCCTTTCCATCTGTTTAGTCCAGTCCTAAGTACAGTATGCAGGCCTTTCCATCTGTTTAGTCCAGTCCTAAGTACAGTATGCAGGCCTTTCATCTGTTTAGTCCAGTCCTAAGTATGCAGGCCTTTCCATCTGTTTAGTACAGTCCTAAGTATGCAGGCCTTTCCATCTGTTTAGTCCAGTCCTAAGTATGCATCTAGAATATTTCATTCAATCCTCATATTATTTTCATGTCTCCCAACAGGTAATGGTTGTCAGTGTTTAGAGGTGTACAGGTTCCCTAAAGACTCCTGGCTGAAAGAGCTGTCCCAGCATGCACCTGGAATAGGAGATACAGGCAAACTGTCTCCTGTCGCCATGCTGATGAAGATCAAACCACCTAAACCTCACACAGGTACTTCCCATGACATACTGTCGTACCAAACTTTAACAGATCACGGTAGGGTTGTTCCATGTCATTTCAGCAAGACATGACCCCCACCATCTCAGATCAATCTGAAATAGTTTCTGTTGTAGAAACAGATAAGTTCAGCATTCCTGAATTATTATTTTGATAAAAATATAATTTTATCTCTAAGAAATTAAGCTTATTGATTTTATTTTAATTTATAGGATTCATATAATATTCAATAAAAATAGTACCTAACATCCAATTTGGACCCATCTTTATTTCTGACAATGAGTCCAACATGAGAAATCGAAATAAATGGTCAAAATCCATCCACGGACCGCCCCCCATGACCGCCCCCCACACCAATCCCAACCCAACAACGAGTATATAGTATCAGTTGTTGGTGGTCCAGGGAGGTGGTGGTCAAGGGAGAGGAGGAGGTGGTGGTCCAGGGAGAGGAGGAGGAGGTGGTCCAGGGAGAGGAGGAGGTGGTGGTCCAGGGAGAGGAGGAAGAGGTGGTCCAGGAGGAGGAGGAGGTGGTCCATGGAGAGGAGGAGGTGGTCCAAGGAGAGGAGGAGGAGGTCCAGGGAGAGGAGGAGGTGGTGGTCCAGGGAGAGGAGGAGGAGGTCCAGGGAAAGGAGGACGAGGAGGTGGTCCAGGGAGAGGAGGAGGTCTAGGGAGAGGAGGAGGTGGTCCAGGGAGAGGAGGAGGAGGTGGTCCAGGGAGAGGAGGAGGAGGTGGTCCAGGGGGAGGAGGTGGTCCAGGGAGAGGAGGAGGAGGTGGTCCAGGGAGAGGAGGAGGTGGTGGTCCAGGGAGAGGAGGAGGAGGTGGTCCAGGGAGAGGAGGAGGAGGAGGTGGTCCAGGGAGAGGAGGTCCAGGGAGAGGAGGAGGTCCAGGGAGAGGAGGAGGAGGAGGTCCAGGGGGAGGAGGAGGAGGAGGTCCAGGGAGAGGAGGAGGTCCAGGGAGAGAAGGAGGAGGAGGAGGTCCAGGGAGAGTAGGCAGAGGTGGTCCAGGGAGAGGAGGAGGTCCAGGGAGAGGAGGAGGAGGTCCAGGAAGAGGAGGAGGTGGTGGTCCAGGGGGAGGAGGAGGAGGTCCAGGGAGAGGAGGAGGAGGTCCAGGAAGAGGAGGAGGTGGTGGTCCAGGGAGAGGAGGAGGAGGTCCAGGGAGAGGGAGAGGAGGAGGTGGTCCAGGGAGAGGAGGAGGTGGTCCAGGGAGAGGAGGAGGAGGTCCAAGGAGAGGAGGAGGCAGTCCAGGGAGAGGAGGAGGAGGCAGTCCAGGGAGAGCAGGAGGAGGTAGTCCAGCGAGAGGAGGAGCGGTATGATGGCAGCCCTTGCTTTGGTTTTGTTAACCTGGCCACTGTTTCAAATGCTAACTTTTTAGCATTTGCGGCACAAATCCCATGCAAGTCAACAGTACATATATTAGCATTTTTGTGCTTCATATCTAAGTCAGATTATACAGTTACACAATCAATTTCTTTGATTCTTTAGGATGATTTGTATTTATTATGGATCCCCATTACTCTTCCTGGGGTCTGGCAAAATGAAGGTAGTTATACAAACATTACAATACATTCACTACAGAATTCACAACATACTGTGTGTGCCCTCAGGCCCATACTCCACTACCACATATCTACAATGCAAAATCCACGTGTTTGTGTGTGTGTGTATAGTGCGTATGTTATCGTGTTTGTATGCATGTGTCTGTGCCTATGTTTGTGTTACTTTACAGTCCTCGCTGTTCCATAACATGTATTTTTACCTGCTTTTTAAATCTGATTCTACTGCTGCATCAGTTACCTGATGTGGAATAGAGTTCCATCTAGTCATGGCTCTATATAGTACTGTGCATCTCCCATAGTCTGATCTGGACTTGGGGACTGTGAAGAGACCTCTTTTGGATTGTGTCTCACGGTTTGTATAACATGGCAGCCTTCCAAATGGCACCCTATTACCTATATAGTGTTCTAATGAACATGAAGCATGAAAATGCTATTATAAGTACCATTGACTTGCATTGAATTTGTGCGACAAATGCTAAGAAGTTAGCACTTAAAACAGTGGCTGAAAAACCCAAGCATGGGTTGCTGTCACACCTTGTCAATAGACAACCAATGTCATTTTGCAATTTGGGTGAACAATCCCTTTAACATTGGAGGGGTCTTCAAACTTTTCCCACCTAATAGCATGAACAGCACCATCTAGGGGTCAGAACCTGTATTGTCGTTGTTGGGGTGTTGTGGGTGTGGGGTCTGAGTGGCTATTGACCATTCCTTTGGATTCCTCATGTCAGACTCATTAGTAGAAACAGTTTGGTCCAAATTGGATGTTAGGTACTATATTTATTGAATATTATATGAATCCTATAAATTAAAAAGGCCAATTTGGCTGCAATCAATTAGCTTAATTTCTCAGATATCAAATTATATTTCAACAAAATAATTTGCAGGAATGCTAATCTTATCTGTTTCTAACAACAGAAATAATTTCAAAACGATCTGAGACTGTGGGTGTCGACCCGGTAACCAAACAGTAGTTTAAAAAATATATTGTAAAGACAGTGTATCAACATGAGAATAACAGATTTATTTATTTAATTAGGCAAGTCAGTTAAGAACATTGTTTCAATGTGAGAATAACAGATATACATTGTATCAACATGAGAATAACAGGAAGGCAATATGTCTGTCATATTTGATAGGCTCTACCATGAAGAGTCCATTTGAGGTGTTGCAGAAGACCGAGGATGGCAATGTGATTGGCTCAGGACAGAACCACCTGATCAGCAGTCGCCAATGGGAGGACCAGGACGCTGTGTTTAAGTCTGTATACAGGAAGTACATGGTTACTAACCCCAGCAACACTACAGACCCAGAGGACAGACCCAGGTAAACACTACAGTTGAATGAGAGTGGTTAGTCTTAAAATCCTCAGATTGTAATGATAACAGAAAATAAGACCTGACAGGGCCCTGTGTCCTCAGTCTGAATCAGACTATACCCAGACAGCTACTGATGATCTGTTAGGGCCCTGGGTCCTCAGTTTGAATCAGACTATACCCAGACAGCTACTGATGATCTGTTAGGGCCCTGGGTCCTCAGTCTGAATCAGACTATACCCAGACAGCTACTGATGATCTGTTAGGGCCCTGGGTCCTCAGTCTGAATCAGACTATACCCAGACAGCTACTGATGATCTGTTAGGGCCCTGGGTCCTCAGTCTGAATCAGACTATACCCAGGCAGCTACTGATGATCTGTTAGGGCCCTGGGTCCTCAGTCTGAATCAGACTATACCCAGACAGCTACTGATGATCTGTTAGGGCCCTGGGACCTCAGTTTGAATCAGACTATACCCAGACAGCTACTGATGATCTGTTAGGGCCCTGGGTCCTCAGTCTGAATCAGACTATACCCAGACAGCTACTGATGATCTGTTAGGGCCCTGGGTCCTCAGTCTGAATCAGACTATACCCAGACAGCTACTGATGATCTGTTAGGGCCCTGGGACCTCAGTCTGAATCAGACTATACCCAGACAGCTACTGATGATCTGTTAGGGCCCTGGGTCCTCAGTCTGAATCAGACTATACCCAGACAGCTACTGATGATCTGTTAGGGCCCTGGGTCCTCAGTTTGAATGGGCGGCCTGGGCGGCCGGGTAAGCCTGGGCGGCCGGGTAAGGAAGTTGTTGATTGCTAATGAGATGATTAATCTGGCCTGGGCGGCCGTGTAAGGAAGTTGTTGATTGCTAATGAGAGTATTAATCTGGCCTGGGCGGCCAGGTAAGGAAGTTGTTGATTGCTAATGAGATGATTAATCTGGCCTGGGCGGCCGGGTAAGGAAGTTGTTGATTGCTAATGAGATGATTAATCTGGCCTGGGCGGCCGTGTAAGGAAGTTGTTGATTGCTAATGAGAGGATTCGATTAATCTGGCCTGGGCGGCCGGGTAAGGAAGTTGTTGATTGCTAATGAGAGGATTAATCTGGCCTGGGCGGCCGGGTAAGGCAGTTGTTGATTGCTAATGAGAGGATTAATCTGGCCTGGGCGGCCGGGTAAGGAAGTTGTTGATTGCTAATGAGAGGATTAATCTGGCCTGGGCGGCCGTGTCAGGCAGTTGTTGATTGCTAATGAGAGGATTTGATTAATCTGGCCTGGGCGGCCGGGTAAGGAAGTTGTTGATTGCTAATGAGAGGATTAATCTGGCCTGGGCGACCTTGTAAAGTTGTTGATTGCTAATGAGAGGATTAATCTGGCCTGGGCGGCCAGGTAAGGAAGTTGTTGATTGCTAATGAGATGATTAATCTGGCCTGGGCGGCCGGGTAAGGAAGTTGTTGATTGCTAATGAGATGATTAATCTGGCCTGGGCGGCCGTGTAAGGAAGTTGTTGATTGCTAATGAGAGGATTCGATTAATCTGGCCTGGGCGGCCGGGTAAGGAAGTTGTTGATTGCTAATGAGAGGATTAATCTGGCCTGGGCGGCCGGGTAAGGAAGTTGTTGATTGCTAATGAGATGATTAATCTGGCCTGGGCGGCTGTGTAAGGAAGTTGTTGATTGCTAATGAGAGGATTCGATTAATCTGGCCTGGGCGGCCGGGTAAGGAAGTTGTTGATTGCTAATGAGAGGATTAATCTGGCCTGGGCGGCCGGGTAAGGAAGTTGTTGATTGCTAATGAGAGGATTAATCTGGCCTGGGCGGCCGTGTCAGGCAGTTGTTGATTGCTAATGAGAGGATTTGATTAATCTGGCCTGGGCGGCCGGGTAAGGAAGTTGTTGATTGCTAATGAGAGGATTAATCTGGCCCTGGCGACCTTGTAAAGTTGTTGATTGCTAATGAGAGGATTAATCTGGCCTGGGCGGCCGGTTAAGGAAGTTGTTGATTGCAAATGAGAGGATTAATCTGGCCTGGGCGGCCGTGTCAGGCAGTTGTTGATTGCTAATGAGAGGATTAATCGGGCCTTGGCGGCCGTGTAAGGAAGTTGTTGATTGCTAATGAGAGGATTAATCTGGTCTGGGCGGCCATGTCAGGAAGTTGTTGATTGCTAATGAGAGGATTAATCTGGCCTTGGCGACCGTGTCAGGAAGTTGTTGATTGCTAATGAGTGGATTAATCTGGCCTGGGCGGCCGTGTAAGGAAGTTGTTGATTGATAATGAGAGGATTAATCTGGCCTGGGCGGCCATGTCAGGAAGTTGTTGATTGCTAATGAGAAGATTAATCTGGCCTGGGCGGCCGTGTAAGGAAGTTGTTGATTGCTAATGAGAGGATTAATCTGGCCTGGGCGGCCGTGTAAGGAAGTTGTTGATTGATAATGAGACGATTCGATTAATCTGGCCTGGGCGGCCGTGTAAGGAAGTTGTTGATTGCTAATGAGAGGATTAATCTGGCCTGGGCGGCCGTGTAAGGAAGTTGTTGATTGCTAATGAGAGGATTCGATTAATATGGCCTGGGCGACCGGGTAAGGAAGTTGTTAATTGCTAATGAGAGGATTAATCTGGCCTGGGCGGCCGTGTAAGGAAGTTGTTGATTGCTAATGAGAGGATTAATCTGGCCTGGGTGGCCGTGTAAGGAAGTTGTTGATTGATAATGAGATGATTAATCTGGCCTGGGCGGCCGGGTAAGGAAGTTGTTGATTGCTAATGAGAGGATTAATCTGGCCTGGGCGGCCGTGTAAGGAAGTTGTTGATTGCTAATGAGAGGATTAATCTGGCCTGGGCGGCCGTGTCAGGCAGTTGTTGATTGCTAATGAGAGGATTTGATTAATCTGGCCTGGGCGGCCGGGTAAGGAAGTTGTTGATTGCTAATGAGAGGATTAATCTGGCCTGGGCGACCGTGTAAAGTTGTTGATTGCTAATGAGAGGATTAATCTGGCCTGGGCGGCCGGGTAAGGAAGTTGTTGATTGCTAATGAGAGGATTAATCTGGCCTGGGCGGCCGTGTCAGGAAGTTGTTGATTGCTAATGAGAGGATTAATCTGGCCTGGGCGGCCGTGTCAGGCAGTTGTTGATTGCTAATGAGAGGATTAATCTGGCCTGGGCGGCCGTGTAAGGAAGTTGTTGATTGCTAATGAGAGGATTAATCTGGCCTGGGCGGCCGTGTCAGGCAGTTGTTGATTGCTAATGAGAGGATTAATCGGGCCTTGGCGGCCGTGTAAGGAAGTTGTTGATTGCTAATGAGAGGATTAATCTGGCCTGGGCGGCCATGTCAGGAAGTTGTTGATTGCTAATGAGAGGATTAATCTGGCCTTGGCGACCGTGTCAGGAAGTTGTTGATTGATAATGAGAGGATTAATCTGGCCTGGGCGGCCGTGTAAGGAAGTTGTTGATTGATAATGAGAGGATTAATCTGGCCTGGGCGGCCATGTCAGGAAGTTGTTGATTGCTAATGAGAAGATTAATCTGGCCTAGGCGGCCGTGTAAGGAAGTTGTTGATTGCTAATGAGAGGATTAATCTGGCCTGGGCGGCCGTGTAAGGAAGTTGTTGATTGATAATGAGAGGATTAATCTGGCCTGGGCGGCCGTGTCAGGCAGTTGTTGATTGATAATGAGAGGATTAATCTGGCCTGGGCGGCCGTGTAAGGAAGTTGTTGATTGATAATGAGAGGATTAATCTGGCCTGGGCGGCCGTGTAAGGAAGTTGTTGATTGATAATGAGAGGATTAATCTAGCCTGGGCGGCCGTGTCAGGCAGTTGTTGATTGATAATGAGAGGATTAATCTGGCCTGGGCGGCCGTGTAAGGAAGTTGTTGATTGCTAATGAGAGGATTAATCTGGCCTGGGCGGCCATGTCAGGAAGTTGTTGATTGCTAATGAGAGGATTAATCTGGTCTTGGCGACCGTGTCAGGAAGTTGTTGATTGATAATGAGAGTATTAATCTGGCCTGGGCGGCCGTGTAAGGAAGTTGTTGATTGATAATGAGAGGATTAATCTGGCCTGGGCGGCCATGTCAGGAAGTTGTTGATTGCTAATGAGAAGATTAATCTGGCCTAGGCGGCCGTGTAAGGAAGTTGTTGATTGCTAATGAGAGGATTAATCTGGCCTGGGCGGCCGTGTAAGGAAGTTGTTGATTGATAATGAGAGGATTAATCTGGCCTGGGCGGCCGTGTCAGGCAGTTGTTGATTGATAATGAGAGGATTAATCTGGCCTGGGCGGCCGTGTAAGGAAGTTGTTGATTGATAATGAGAGGATTAATCTGGCCTGGGCGGCCGTGTAAGGAAGTTGTTGATTGATAATGAGAGGATTAATCTGGCCTGGGCGGCCGTGTCAGGCAGTTGTTGATTGATAATGAGAGGATTAATCTGGCCTGGGCGGCCGTGTAAGGAAGTTGTTGATTGATAATGAGAGGATTAATCTGGCCTGGGCGGCCGGGTAAGGAAGTTGTTGATTGATAATGAGAGGATTAATCTGGCCTGGGCGGCCGTGTCAGGAAGTTGTTGATTGCTAATGAGAGGATTAATCTGGCCTGGTCGGCCGTGTCAGGCAGTTGTTGATTGCTAATGAGAGGATTAATCTGGCCTGGGCGGCCGTGTAAGGAAGTTGTTGATTGATAATGAGATGATTAATCTGGCCTGGGCGGCCATGTCAGGAAGTTGTTGATTGCTAATGAGAGGATTAATCGGGCCTTGGCGGCCGTGTAAGGAAGTTGTTGATTGCTAATGAGAGGATTAATCTGGCCTGGGCGGCCATGTCAGGAAGTTGTTGATTGCTAATGAGAGGATTAATCTGGCCTTGGCGACCGTGTCAGGAAGTTGTTGATTGATAATGAGAGGATTAATCTGGCCTGGGCGGCCGTGTAAGGAAGTTGTTGATTGATAATGAGAGGATTAATCTGGCCTGGGCGGCCATGTCAGGAAGTTGTTGATTGCTAATGAGAAGATTAATCTGGCCTGGGCGGCCGTGTAAGGAAGTTGTTGATTGCTAATGAGAGGATTAATCTGGCCTGGGCGGCCGTGTAAGGAAGTTGTTGATTGATAATGAGAGGATTAATCTGGCCTGGGCGGCCGTGTAAGGAAGTTGTTGATTGATAATGAGAGGATTAATCTGGCCTGGGCGGCCGTGTCAGGCAGTTGTTGATTGATAATGAGAGGATTAATCTGGCCTGGGCGGCCGTGTCAGGCAGTTGTTGATTGATAATGAGAGGATTAATCTGGCCTGGACGGCCGGGTAAGGAAGTTGTTGATTGATAATGAGAGGATTAATCTGGCCTGGGCGGCCGTGTCAGCGTGTTTTGCACCTGGTGAAGTTGATTAGTTTTGGAACCAGGCTGCCTCCCGGGTGTGAGCCAGGTGCCCAGCTCTGTCCCACAGCGGACTCAGATCAAAACACAAGTGATGTAATTAACCACTGCAGTTATTAGTATGATTCTGTGTTTTCACATTACAAAAGTTATTTATTTTGATAAAAACACTTTATCTGCCTTCCCACTGAAAACTAGTTCTAAAATCCAAACATGTATTTTATGCAAAAGAGATGTATGTTTCTGGATGATGCACCATGCTGCCTTGTTGACAACATGACCGAGTGATGCAGATTACTGTTCCATTTGAGAAGGGCCACCGACCGGTGCGCCTCGGCTCAGCATAATGGAATCCGCCCATTGCTTGCCTTTGGACTTCAATCACTCCATCATGAGCTCATGTTGACATCGACTTTAGACTTGGAAATGAAAGGTGCACTAGTGTTTTAACCGTGGAGATGACGTGTTAGTGTTGTAACCATGGAGATGCTGTGTTTGAAGCTGTGTGACCAGTCACTTCCTGCTTCCTGGAGGTCTGTTTCCTGTCCTGGGAGGAGTTAAGCCTCAGACAGGTGGGTTAAGACAATTTAACAAATGTTTTTTCATTACTTGTGAATATCATGAATTTGTTTTAAAATATTTTATTGATGCCATCAGTTCTGTATTTAAATCTTTAATTGATGCCATGGGTTCTGTATTTAAATCTTTAATTGATGCCATGGGTCCTGTTGCAGATTGAGATCGACAACACATAAAATATCAATTTTATCCGCTCTTAAATCAAATGTTTTTATCTTACTCTCTTCTTAGAAGCATCCCTTCTATTTGTAGTAAAATACATCCCCTTTATCAAATTAAAATCAAATGTATTTATAAAGCACTTTTTACATCAGCAGATGTCACTAAGTGCTGTACAAAAACCCTGCCTAAAACAACAAGTAATGCAGATGTAGAAGCACTGTGGCTAGGAAAAACTTCCTAGAAAGGCAGGAACCTAGGAAGAAACCTAAAGAGGAACCAGGCTCTGAGGTGTGGCCAGTCCTCTTCTGGCTCTGCCGGGTGGAGATTTTAAGAGTACATGGCCATTAAGGCCAGATTGTTCTTCAAGATGTTCAAACATTCATAGATGACCAGCAGGGTCAAATAATAATCACAGTGGTTGTAGAGTATTCAACATGTGAGTACCTCAGGAGTAAATGTGAGTTGGCTTTTCATAGCCGAACATTCAGAGGTTGAGACAGCAGGTCTGGAACAGGGTAACACGTCTGGTGAACAGGTCAGGGTTCCATAGCCGCAGGCAGAACAGTTGAAACTGGAGCAGCAGCATGGCCAGATGGACAGGGGACAGCCAGGAGTCATCAGGCCAGGTAGTCCAACCTTGAAATCAGCCCTAGCCTTAACAGGGAGCCAGTGTAGAGAGGCTAGCACTAGAGTAATATGATCACATTTTCTTCTTCTAGTGAAGATTCTAGCAGCCGTGTTTAGCAATAACTGAAGTTTATTTAGTGATTTATCTGGGTAGCAGGAGAGTAGAGCATTGCAGTAGTCTAATCTAGAAATAACAAAAGCATGAATTAGCTGCATCATTTTTGGAAAAAAAGATTCTGAATTTTGGCCTCCTGGGTGGCGCAGTACTAGCTGTGCCACCAGAGATTCTGGGTTCAAACCCATTGGGCGGTGCACAATTGGCCCAGCGTTGTCCGGGTTAGGGAGGGTTTGCCCGGCAGGGATATCCTTGTCTCATCGCACACTAGCGAATCCTGTGGCGGGCCGGGCGCAGTGCACGCTGACCAGGTCGCCAACTATTTTGTCCAAGTTTAAAAGTAAAACATTTGCCGCCATCCACTTCCTTATGTCTGAAACACAGGCTTCCAGGGTATGCAATTTTGGTGCTTAACCATGTTTCATCTAAATGTCCAGCTGTGTGTCATCCGTATAGCAGTAAAAGTTGACATTGTGTTTCTGAATGACATCACCAAGAGGTAGAATATATAGTGAAAACAATAGTAGTCCTAAAACGTAACCTTGAGGAACACCGAAATTTACCAATGATTTGTGAGAGGACAAACCATCCACAGTGACGAACTGATAACATCTAAACCAGGCAAGAACTTGTCCCTGCAGATCAATTAGGCTTTCCAAAAGAATGTGGTGATCGATGGTGTCAAAAGCAGCACTGAGGTCTAGGAGCATGAGGACAGATGCAGAGCCTTGGTTTGACGGCATTTAAAAGTCAATTTACTCAGTACAGAGTTCAGTGTGTCAAATCGGAGGGCCTGTTGTCCGGACCTCTGGCAGTCTCTATGGGGGTGCCACAGGGTTAAATTCTCGGGCCGACTCTTTTCTCTGTATACATCAATGATGTCGCTCTTGCTGCTGGTGATTCTCTGATCCACCTCTACGCAGACGATACCATTCTGTATACTTCTGTCCCTTCTTTGGACACTATGTTAACTAACCTCCAAATGAGCTTCAATGCCACACAACTCTCCTTCCGTGGCCTCCAACTGCTTTTAAATGCAAGTAAAACAAAATGCATGCTCTTCAACCGATCGGTTCTGACTTAGAATATGTGGATACCTAGGTGTCTGGTTAGACTGTAAACTCTCCTTCCAAAATTAAATCTAGGATCGGCATCCTATTTCGGCTCGGGAGAGACGAAGGTTGAAAGTCATGCGTCCTCCGATACACAACCCAACCAAGCCGCACTGCTTCTTAACACAGCACGCATCCAACCCGGAAGCCAGCCGCACCAATGCGCCGGAGGAAACACAATTGGCCTAGCGTCACCCGGGTTAGGGAGGGCTTGGTCTCATCGCGCACCAGCAACTCCTCCTAAGCCCTCCCTAACCTGGGCGACGCTAGGCCAATTGTGCGTCGCCCCATGGACCTCCCGGTGCACGGTGTTTCCTCCGGCGCATTGGTGCGGCTGGCTTCCGGGTTGGATGCTCCCGGTCGCGGCCGGTTACGACAGAGCCTGGGCACGAACCCAGGGACTCTGATGGCACAGCTGCAGTACAGCGCCCTTAACCACTGCGCCACCCGGGAGGCCCCTTTAAGAGGTTTTAAGAGTCCCTCAGTAGAGTCAGAGAGAGAGGGAAGGGAGAAAGGTATTTATGGGGGGGGTCATAAACCTTACCCACAGGCCAACGTCATGACACTACCCACCACTGCGACCTGTATGCTCTCATTGGCTGGAACTCACTTCATATTTGTCATATTTCATATTTGTCATATTTCATACTGGCTCCGGGTCATCTATAAGTCTCTGCTTGGTAAAGCCCCGCCTTATCTAAGCTCACTGGTCACCATAGCAGCACCCGTCCGTAGCACACGCTCCAGCAGGTATATTTCACTGGTCACCCCCAAAGCCAAATCCTCCTCTGGCCGCCTTTCCTTCCAGTTCTCTGCTGCCAATGACTGGAACGAATTGCAAATATCACTGAAGCTGGAGACTCATATCTCCCTCACTAACGTTAAGCACCAGCTGTCCGATCAGCTCAAAGATCACTGCACCTGTACATAGCCCATCTATAAATAGCCCATCCAACTACCTCAGCCCGGTGGGATTCGAAATGGTAGGGCAGGATGGATATAGGTTTACATATATATATATATATATACAGTTGAAGTCGGAAGTTTACATACACGTTAGCCAAATAACGTTTAAACTCAGTTTTTCACAATTCCTGACATTTAACTCTAGTAAAACTTCCCAGTGTTAGGTCAGTTAGGATCACCACTTTATTTTTAGAATGTGAAATGTCAGAATAATAGTAGAGAGAATGATTTATTTCAGCTTTTATTTCTTTCATCACATTCCCAGTGGGTCAGAAGTTTACATACACTCAATTAGTATTTGACAGCATTGCCTTTAAATTGTTTAACTTGGGTCAAAACTTTCAGGTAGCCTTCCACAAGCTTCCTACAATAAGTTGGGTGAATTTTGGCCCATTCCTCCTGGCAGAGCTGGTGTAACTCAGTCAGGTTTATAGGCATCCTTGGTCGCACACACTTTTTCAGTTCTGACCGACACATTTTCTATATGATTGAGGTCAGTGCTTTGTGATGGCCACTCCAATACCTTGACTTTGTTGTCCTTAAGCCATTTTGCTACAACTTTGGAAGTATGCTTGGGGTCATTGTCCATTTGGAAGAGCCATGCAACCAAGCTTTAACTTTAACTGATGTCTTGAGATGTTGCTTCAATATATCCACATAATTTTCCCTCCTCATGATGTCATCTATTATGTGACGTGCACTATTCCCTCCTGCAGCAAAGCACCCCCACAACATGATGCTGCCATCCCCGTGCTTCACGGTTGGGATGGTGTTCTTCGGCTTGCAAGCCTCTCCCTTTTTCCTCCAAACATACCGATGGTCATTATGGTCAAACAGTTCTATTTTTGTTTCATCAGACCAGAGGACATTTCTCCAAAAAGTACAATCTTTTCGCGCCCAGGCTCTGTCGTAACCGGCCGCGACCGAGAGGTCCGCGGGGCGACGCTCAATTGGCCTAGCGTCCTACAGTCAAAAGTTGACACACCTACTCATTCAAGGTTCACCTTTATTTGTACTACTTTCTACATTGAAAAATAATAGTGAAGACACATTTTACATGTTCCTATCCAATTGTGTTTTTTTGTTTGTTTCTTTGCGTTGTTTGTAATGTATTTTTTAAACTTATTTTGTACATAATGTTGCTGCTACCATCTCTTATGACCAAAAATAACTTCTGGACATCAGAACTGTGATTACTGACCACGAACTGGCAGAATACTTTTCCTTTAACGAGCCTGACGTGAATGACATACTGTTTTCCCGGGAACAGGCCCAGATCCATAATTTGCATGACGAGAAGGCAGAGAAAAATAAAATCGATGACCTACGCATAATAATACAAGAATTAAAGCAGGAAGCAACAGTGACTCGGTCTATAAAAAAGTGGTCAGATGAAGCAGATGCAAAGCTACAGGACTGTTTTGTTATCACAGACTGGAACATGTTCCGGGATTCCTCCGATGGCATTGAGGAGTACACCATATCAGTCATTGGCTTCATCAATAAGTGCATTGATGACGTCGTCCTCACAGTGACAGTACGTACATACCCCAACCAGAAGCCATAGATTACAGGCAACATCCGCACTGAGCTAAAGGCTAGAGCTGCCGCTTTCAAGGAGCGGGACTAACCCTGAAGCTGATAACAATCCCAATATGCCCTCCGACAACCATCAAACAGGCAAAGCGTCATACTATTATACTATTGGTCCTAGGTCCTGGCAGTTCAGAGCAGACTCAGGACAACTGATTCCATGTCGCCTGTCTGTCTCTCTCCAGGAGGAGTGGCTGTAGTTGTGTGTCTGTGGTGGAGCGGCAGACACAATCTGCTGCAGTACTTACTGTGTAAAGCTCCCAAAGACAAACCAGGTAGGTTGGGGGTCATTTAGTCACATGTACTATGCGATAACAGTAGGATCTGTGATGTTAAAAAAGATCCTGAGTTTGTATTCAAGTGTCTGATCTAGGATCAGTTTTATCATTGAGATTATTACAAATATAATTACATGGACAGGGGGAACTGATCCTAGACTCTGAAAGGCTTTATGAATACAGGCCCTTCTACTGTATGTCAGTATATTACCAGAATGTTCTGGGTGTAGTATATGTTCATGACCAGCAGGAGGCCAGCAGTGTTGCATAATAAATGTTTATTAAAAAAAAATGTTTTTACCTTTATTTAACTAGACAAGTCAGTTAATAAGAACACATTCTTATTTACAATGACGGCCTACCAGGGAACAGTGGGTTTATTGCCTTGTTCAGGGGCAGAACAACAGATTTTTACCTTGTCAGCTCGGGGATTCAATCCAGCAACCTTTCAGTTACTGGCCCAACGATCTAACCACTAAGCTACCTGCCGTCCCTCCACTCTAACCGCTAAGCTACCTGCCGCCCCTCCACTCTAACCACTAAGCTACCTGCCGCCCCTCCACTCTAACCGCTAAGCTACCTGCCGCCCCTCCACTCTAACCGCTAAGCTACCTGCCGCCCCTCCACTCTAACCACTAAGCTACCTGCCGCCCCTCCACTCTAACCACTAAGCTACCTGCTGGTTACTGGCCCAACGATCTAACCGCTAAGCTACCTGCCGCCCCAAAAGTAGCTTCTCATCATGTTGTCTCTTTGTTCCAGACCCGGAGCCCAAGCCTGATGCGTTATGGCCTAATGCCCAGGAGATCCTGTGTTCTGCTGTTAGCAGCTGTACTAGACACATAACTCTGGGACTGGTTACTGGACTGGTCACTGTCTGGGACAGACACTTAGGTGAGTTCACTGTGCACACAGTTACCTAAATGTTACACTAAATATCTGTGTGTCCCTTTCTGAAAAGACTGCGCATGCACGATAATGTTGAGATTGATGAAGTGTCCAGTTCTAAATCAGACCTGTGGTAAACCTGTGTACGCGTGAACGAGCATTAAAACTCTGCTTGGAAAACAATAACACCCTCATTTGCTGTGTGCTTTGGAAGTATTGGAATTAGGCCAAGAAATATCAATTCATGGTGAACTTGATCACGTCTTTGGAGGGGTTGGCATGTTTCCTTTTGCACTGACATTTCTTTTGCACTGACATTTGCTGTAGCCTATCTGTCTGTTTCTGAAAGACTAAAATAATTGCACATTGTTGTGGACCTGTAAAAATAGTTTGAATTCAAGAATGTTTTGTCTCGGCCTTCGGCCTGTACATCACGGTGGCGAGGCATATGAACTAACAGGTTATAGAGCAAACAACGAAATTATCACAACACAGGTTGGAATATGGCTTTTATTTCTGTCTTGGCTTCCCCAGTGATTTTACCCAGGCATCGCTACTGGTTCCACCTGATGGCGAAACTGGAGTTGCATCGCATCTGCTTCATGCACAAATTCATGTTGTTTCCATGACCAGAGAAAGGGTAGTGGTGCATGGGTAAAATCACTGGGGAAGCCATATCACAACCTATGTTTTGTGATGAATTTTGTTTGCTCTGTAATCTGTTTGTTCATATGCCACCGTGGTATGTAGGCCTAAGGCGGAGACAATAAGAAGACATAGTGGCTGAATAAAAAGAGAGCTACCTCTGTCCGGTGGAGTCCACAAAGCATATTGCATGTAACAAACAGTTACATGACCTACAGCACGGTCAAGCAAGTTAATGTTACCGCAAGAGACAAAGAAAACAGGAGCTGCCTCCAGCACCTACTGGTAGAGAAACGCCAACGCCAATCCTCCTCTCTTTCATGTTGACGAAACGGTCTATGACTCTGTCATACAGTACACGCTTTTATTTTGTTGTCCAAGGCTACCTGGCTAAAATGCTTGCTCGCTAGCCTAACTTCCTTTCATGGGCAAGTTAGCTAGTTTAATGAAAAGCATGAACTGGTGCACACCCAGAGAAAATGATTTAGTGTAGAGGTGCTGATTAACGGAGAATAACCTGGAAGCTATGAAAACAAAGACAGTTGCACACTCCATATATATATATACAGTGGGGAGAACAAGTATTTGATACACTGCTGATTTTGCAGGTTTATAGGTGATGAATGGAGAACAGGAGGGCTTCTTAAAGAAAAACTAACAGGTCTGTGAGAGCCGGAATTCTTACTGGTTAGTAGGTGATCAAATACTTATGTAATGCAAAAAAATGCAAATTAATTACTTAAAAATCAGACAATGTGATTTTCTGGATTTTTGTTTTAGATTCCGTTTCTCACAGTTGAAGTGTACCTCTGATAAAAATTACAGACCTCTACATGCTTTGTAAGTAGGAAAACCTGCAAAATCGGCAGTGTATCAAATATTTGTTCTCTCCACTGTATATATAAAACCTCCCAGTAACTTTTTGGGTAAAAAACAACCAACGTAGGGCCTCCCGAGTGACGCAGTACACGCTAACACGGTTGCCAGGTGCACAGTGTTTCCTCCGACACATTGGTGCGGCTGGCTTCCGGGTTAAGTTGGCATTGTGTCAAGACGCAGTGCGGCCTGGTTTGGTTGTGTTTCGGAGGATGCACGGCTCTCGACCTTTGCCTCTCCTGAGCCGTACGGGAGTTGCAGCGATGAGACACGACTGTAACTTCCAATTGGGTACCATGAAAAAGGGGTTAAAATAAAATAGATGGGGCCTCCCGGGTGGCCTAGGGGACTGCATCACAGCGCTAGCTGTGCCACCAGAGACTCTGGGTTCAGCCCAGGCTCTGTCGCAGCCGGCCGCGACCGGGAGGTCCGTGGGGACTGCATCGCAGCGCTAGCTGTGCCACCAGAGACTCTGGGTTCGCGCCCAGGCTCTGTCGCAGCCGGCCGCGACCGGGAGGTCCGTGGGGACTGCATCGCAGCGCTAGCTGTGCCACTAGAGACTCTGGGTTCAGCCAAGGCTCTGTCGCAGCCGGCCGCGACCGGGAGGTCCGTGGGGACTGCATCGCAGCGCTAGCTGTGCCACCAGAGACTCTGGGTTCAGCCCAGGCTCTGTCGCAGCCGGCCGCGACCGGGAGGTCCGTGGGGACTGTGTCGCAGCGCTAGCTTGCCACCAGAGACTCTGGGTTCGCGCCCAGGCTCTGTCATAGCCGGCCGCGACCGGGAGGTCCGTGGGGACTGCATCGCAGCGCTAGCTGTGCCACCAGAGACTCTGGGTTCAGCCCAGGCTCTGTCACAGCCGGCCGCGACCGGGAGGTCTAGGGGACTGCATCGCAGCGCTAGTTGTGCCACCAGAGACTCTGGATTCAGCCAAGGCTCTGTCGCAGCCGGCCACGACCGGGAGGTCCGTGGGGACTGCATTGCTGTGCTAGCTGTGCCACCAGAGACTCCGGGTTTGCGCCCAGGCTCTGTCCCAGCCGGCCGCGACCGGGAGGTCCGTGGGGACTGCATCGCAGCGCTAGCTGTGCCACCAGAGAATCTGGGTTCAGCCCAGGCTCTGCCGCAGCCGGCCGCGACCGGGATGTCCGTGGGGACTGCATCGCAGCGCTAGCTGTGCCACTAGAGACTCTGGGTTCAGCCAAGGCTCTGTCGCAGCCGGCCGCGACCGGGAGGTCCGTGGGGACTACATCGCAGCGCTAGCTGTGCCACTAGAGACTCTGGGTTCAGCCAAGGCTCTGTCGCAGCCGGCCGCGACCGGGAGGTCCGTGGGGACTGCATTGCAGCGCTAGCTGTGCCACCAGAGACTCTGGGCTCAGCCCAGGCTCTGTCGCAGCCGGCCGCGACCGGGAGGCTCAGACTGAAATGTCATACTTTTTGACCAGACCGCAACAGATATTTGGCCTACACATAAAGAGACAGAAGGGCGCTGTTTCGCTCGCTTGGATGCTTTCTCCGGTGAGATACATTCAGCCTCATGCGAATTGAAGGAGAATTATGAAACAGAGAGAGAAAAAAGATTATTGTTTTTTTTTCTTGGTAAATTTTTGGGGAAGCTTGGCTTCCCTTGGCTTCCATGAATACACACCACTGGTTGTTAATAATAGTACAAATGCAGGGTTATCGATACACTTTGCTATTCATTCGTTGCAGCTGCAGCAAGAGTGGAAGTAGAGAAGCACATTTTATGTTTTGTAATAAAGTTGAATAAAAACAGTGTTGACAGTGGTGAATAAAAACAGTGTTGACAGTAGTGAATAAAAACAGTGTTGACAGTGGTGAATAAAAACAGTGTTGACAGTGGTGAATAAAAACAGTGTTGACAGTGGTGAATAAAAACAGTGTTGACAGTAGTGAATAAAAACAGTGTTGACAGTAGTGAATAAAAACAGTGTTGACAGTAGTGAATTAAAACAGTGTTGACAGTAGTGAATAAAAACAGTGTTGACAGTAGTGAATAAAAACAGTGTTGACAGTAGTGAATTAAAACAGTGTTGACAGTAGTGAATTAAAACAGTGTTGACAGTAGTGAATTAAAACAGTGTTGACAGTGGTGAATAAAAATAGTGTTGACAGTAGTGAATAAAAACAGTGTTGACAGTAGTGAATTAAAACAGTGTTGACAGTAGTGAATAAAAACAGTGTTGACAGTAGTGAATAAAAACAGTGTTGACAGTAGTGAATTAAAACAGTGTTGACAGTAGTGAATAAAAACAGTGTTGACAGTAGTGAATAAAAACAGTGTTGACAGTAGTGAATTAAAACAGTGTTGACAGTAGTGAATAAAAACAGTGTTGACAGTAGTGAATTAAAACAGTGTTGACAGTGGTGAATAAAAACAGTGTTGACAGTAGTGAATTAAAACAGTGTTGACAGTAGTGAATAAAAACAGTGTTGACAGTAGTGAATAAAAACAGTGTTGACAGTAGTGAATAAAAACAGTGTTGACAGTAGTGAATAAAAACAGTGTTGACAGTAGTGAATTAAAACAGTGTTGACAGTAGTGAATTAAAACAGTGTTGACAGTAGTGAATTAAAACAGTGTTGACAGTAGTGAATAAAAACAGTGTTGACAGTGAGGAATTAAAACAGTGTTGACAGTAGTGAATTAAAACAGTGTTGACAGTGGTGAATAAAAACAGTGTTGACAGTAGTGAATTAAAACAGTGTTGACAGTAGTGAATTAAAACAGTGTTGACAGTGGTGAATAAAAACAGTGTTGACAGTAGTGAATTAAAACAGTGTTGACAGTAGTGAATTAAAACAGTGTTGACAGTGGTGAATAAAAACTTAAACATGAATTCACTCATAAAAACAGGGATCGTGGAAGCTGTAGGCTGGTATCAGACTTTGCTGTGGCCGGGATCGTGGAAGCTGTAGGCTAGTATCAAACCTTGCTGTGGCAGGGATCGTGGAAGCTGTAGGCTGGTATCAGACTTTGCTGTGGCCGGGATCGTGGAAGCTGTAGGCTAGTATCAAACCTTGCTGTGGCAGGGATCGTGGAAGCTGTAGGCTAGTATCAAACCTTGCTGTGGCCGGGATCGTGGAAGCTGTAGGCTGGTATCAGACTTTGCTGTGGCCGGAATCGTGGAAGCTTTAGGCTAGTATCAAACCTTGCTGTGGCAGGGATCGTGGAAGCTGTAGGCTGGTATCAAACCTTGCTGTGGCCGGAATCGTGGAAGCTGTAGGCTGGTATCAAACCTTGCTGTGGCCGGGATCGTGGAAGCTGTAGGCTGGTTTCAAACCTTGCTGTGGCCGGGATCGTGGAAGCTGTAGGCTGGTATCAGACTTTGCTGTGGCCGGAATCGTGGAAGCTGTAGGCTGGTATCAGACTTTGCTGTGGCCGGAATCGTGGAAGCTTTAGGCTAGTATCAAACCTTGCTGTGGCCGGGATCGTGGAAGCTGTAGGCTGGTATCAGACTTTGCTGTGGCCGGAATCGTGGAAGCTTTAGGCTAGTATCAAACCTTGCTGTGGCCGGAATCGTGGAAGCTGTAGGCACGGTGATTTGAGCTATCCGATTGGCCAGCGGCACTCAATTTATCTACAGACCTTCCGGGTAGGCGGAGTTTGTCTTTTCAGACAAATTAAAGGGTTAAAATGGGAACACTGTCTACCCAGAGCGCAGGGCTTCTGAATCAAGTGCACCTACCGCCAACATGGCTTCTGAATCAAGTGCACCTACCGCCAACATGGCTTCTGAATCAAGTGCACCTACCGTCAACAGGGCTTCTGAATCAAGTGCACCTACCGCCAACATGGCTTCTGAATCAAGTGCACCTACCGCCAACAGGGCTTCTGAATCAAGTGCACCTACCGCCAACATGGCTTCTGAATCAAGTGCACCTACCGTCAACAGGGCTTCTGAATCAAGTGCACCTACCGTCAACATGGCTTCTGAATCAAGTGCACCTACCGCCAACATGGCTTCTGAATCAAGTGCACCTACCGTCAACAGGGCTTCTGAATCAAGTGCACCTACCGCCAACATGGCTTCTGAATCAAGTGCACCTACCGTCAACAGGGCTTCTGAATCAAGTGCACCTACCGTCAACAGGGCTTCTGAATCAAGTGCACCTACCGTCAACAGGGCTTCTGAATCAAGTGCACCTACCGTCAACAGGGCTTCTGAATCAAGTGCACCTACCTTCAACAGGGCTTCTGAATCAGGTGTACCTACCGCCAACATGGCTTCTGAATCAAGTGCACCTACCGTCAACAGGGCTTCTGAATCAAGTGCACCTACCGTCAACAGGGCTTCTGAATCAAGTGCACCTACCGTCAACAGGGCTTCTGAATCAAGTGCACCTACCGTCAACAGGGCTTCTGAATCAAGTGCACCTACCGTCAACAGGGCTTCTGAATCAAGTGCACCTACCGACAATATGGCTTCTGAATCAAGTGCACCTACCGCCAACAGGGCTTCTGAATCAAGTGCACCTACCGTCAACAGGGCTTCTGAATCAAGTGCACCTACCGTCAACATGGCTTCTGAATCAAGTGCACCTACCGTCAACATGGCTTCTGAATCAAGTGCACCTACCGTCAACATGGCTTCTGAATCAGGTGCACCTACCGTCAACAGGGCTTCTGAATCAAGTGCACCTACCGTCAACATGGCTTCTGAATCAAGTGCACCTACCGCCAACATGGCTTCTGAATCAGGTGCACCTACCGTCAACAGGGCTTCTGAATCAAGTGCACCTACCGTCAACATGGCTTCTGAATCAAGTGCACCTACCGCCAACATGGCTTCTGAATCAAGTGCACCTACCGTCAACATGGCTTCTGAATCAAGTGCACCTACCGCCAACATGGCTTCTGAATCAAGTGCACCTACCGTCAACAGGGCTTCTGAATCAAGTGCACCTACCGCCAACATGGCTTCTGAATCAAGTGCACCTACCGTCAACATGGCTTCTGAATCAAGTGCACCTACCGCCAACATGGCTTCTGAATCAAGTGCACCTACCGTCAACATGGCTTCTGAATCAAGTGCACCTACCGCCAACATGGCTTCTGAATCAAGTGCACCTATACGAATAAAAACAAAAGGAGTGCAAGTCTTTATCGTTGGCTTTTGTACCGAAATGTTTGGTGGTCGACTAGGAATGCCTTGAAGATCGGCCAGTCGATTGACCGGTTGGTGACCATTGGTCTAAAGTTTGCGTGAGGATAAGCACATTCTCATATTTTATTTTTTATTTAACCGTTATTTAATATCAAGTTCAGTTTTTATGAATGCCAACTTCTGCCTGAACCAGTGCATGTTTTGGGATATATTTTGATGAATACGCAACGTTAATAAATGAGGCCCCTGGTAAAAAGCACACAACCATAATATTTCAAAGTAAATGTTTTCTTATTTCTTTGTTTTGTTTACCTCAGTTATAAGTTTCCATTTCATATGTACAGACCCTGGAGCCTGTTTCTTATCTGTGTAAGGACCTAGCTGCGCTGTATGGATTTATTTCCTAATTGGATTTAGTGAAAATGACTATGTGCAGTAAGTCTCTCATCTCTCTCCTCCATTATGTAGGTCTTCCTCTGTCTGTTGTCTCAGTGGAAGCAGACAGTGTGTTCAGCAGCATAATATTTGTGGATTACTGGCCTAGTACGGCTACTGAGGATGCCCTACTCAGCCAGGGTCCGAACCACAGCAGCACACTGGTCCATCTACTGGTCACCTGTAAGAGTGGAGCATGTCATCTAGTCGACGCAGGAAGAGGACTGGACTCTCATAATGTCACACAACTATCAGAAAGGTTTACAGTATTCTGTTCTACACAAGGTTAACTTGAATAACCCATACCAAGTTACATTACATAAGCATTGATAGAAACGTGATGCACTGCTCTATAACTTCCTGTCTACTATCTTTCAGACCATCAGATCCAGGCTGTTTCCCCTCCCTCTATAACTTCCTGTCTCTCCTGTCAGACCATCAGATCCAGGCTGTTTCCCCTCCCTCTATAACTTCCTGTCTCCTATCTGTCAGACCATCAGATCCAGGCTGTTTCCCCTCCCTCTATAACTTTCTGTCTCTCCTGTCAGACCATCAGATCCAGGCTGTTTCCCCTCCCTCTATAACTTCCTGTCTCTCCTGTCAGACCATCAGATCCAGGCTGTTTCCCCTCCCTCTATAACTTCCTGTCTAATATGTTTCAGACCATCAGATCCAGGCTGTTTCCCCTCCCTCTATAACTTCCTGTCTCCTATCTGTCAGACCATCAGATCCAGGCTGTTTCCCCTCCCTCTATAACTTCCTGTCTCCTATCTGTCAGACCATCAGATCCAGGCTGTTTCCCCTCCCTCTATAACTTCCTGTCTCCTATCTGTCAGACCATCAGATCCAGGCTGTTTCCCCTCCCTCTATAACTTCCTGTCTCCTATCTGTCAGACCATCAGATCCAGACTGTTTCCCCTCCCTCTATAACTTCCTGTCTCTCCTGTCAGACCATCAGATCCAGGCTGTTTCCCCTCCCTCTATAACTTCCTGTCTCCTATCTGTCAGACCATCAGATCCAGGCTGTTTCCCCTCCCTCTATAACTTTCTGTCTCTCCTGTCAGACCATCAGATCCAGGCTGTTTCCCCTCCCTCTATAACTTCCTGTCTCTCCTGTCAGACCATCAGATCCAGGCTGTTTCCCCTCCCTCTATAACTTCCTGTCTAATATGTTTCAGACCATCAGATCCAGGCTGTTTCCCCTCCCTCTATAACTTCCTGTCTCCTATCTGTCAGACCATCAGATCCAGGCTGTTTCCCCTCCCTCTATAACTTCCTGTCTCCTATCTGTCAGACCATCAGATCCAGGCTGTTTCCCCTCCCTCTATAACTTCCTGTCTCCTATCTGTCAGACCATCAGATCCAGGCTGTTTCCCCTCCCTCTATAACTTCCTGTCTCCTATCTGTCAGACCATCAGATCCAGGCTGTTTCCCCTCCCTCTATAACTTCCTGTCTCCTATCTGTCAGACCATCAGATCCATGCTGTTTCCCCTCCCTCTATAACTTCCTGTCTCCTATCTGTCAGACATCAGATCCAGGCTGTTTCCCCTCCCTCTATAACTTCCTGTCTCTCCTGTCAGACCATCAGATCCAGGCTGTTTCCCCTCCCTCTATAACTTCCTGTCTCCTATCTGTCAGACCATCAGATCCAGGCTGTTTCCCCGTGGTGACTGCTGCTGTTCCGTTCCTCCAGCGCCTGGTAAACCATCTTTATTATGTTGACTCTCTCTGGCCACCGGGTCCATCTCTCAGTCTCATTAGATGTTGTGATGCTGGACTAGTGTGTTTCTCTGTTTCACTGTCGTCTGTCCATGACAGACCATCACTACTCCTATCTTCTCTTATCTTATCGTACGACTCCTATCTTAGGAGAATTCAACCTTACAGTGACATGCTTACTTACAAGCCCTTAACCAACAATGCAGTTTTAAGAAAAATACAAGAAAAAAGTATGAAATAAAAGTAACAAATAATTAAAGAGCAGCAGTACAATAACAAAAGTGAGGCTATAAACAGGGTGGGGTGGGGGGGGGGGGGGGTACAGAGTCAATGTGGAGTCTATATACAGGGGGTACCGGTACAGAGTCAATGTGGAGGCTATATACAGGTGGTACCGGTACAGAGTCAATGTGGAGGCTATAAACAGGGTGGTGGGGGGGGGGGGGGGGGGGGGTACAGAGTCAATGTGGAGTCTATATACAGGGTGGTGGGGGGGGGGGGGGTACAGAGTCAATGTGGAGGCTATATACAGGGTGGGGGGGGGGGGGGGTACAGAGTCAATGTGGAGTCTATATACAGGGTGGGGGGGGGTACAGAGTCAATGTGGAGGCTATATACAGGGTGGGGGGGGGGGGGGTACAGAGTCAATGTGGAGTCTATATACAGGGTGAGGGGGGCAGTACAGAGTCAATGTGGAGTCTATATACAGGGGGGGGGGGTACAGAGTCAATGTGGAGTCTATATACAGGGTGGGGGGGGCAGTACAGAGTCAATGTGGAGGCTATAAACAGGGGGGGGGGGGGCAGTACAGAGTCAATGTGGAGTCTATATACAGGGTGAGGGGGGCAGTACAGAGTCAATGTGGAGTCTATATACAGGGGGGGGGGGGTACAGAGTCAATGTGGAGTCTATATACAGGGTGAGGGGGGCAGTACAGAGTCAATGTGGAGTCTATATACAGGGTGAGGGGGGCAGTACAGAGTCAATGTGGAGGCTGTATACAGGGTGGTGGGGGGGGGGGGTACAGAGTCAATGTGGAGGCTATATACAGGGTGGGGGGGGGGGTACAGAGTCAATGTGGAGGCTATATACAGGGTGGGGGGGGGTACAGAGTCAATGTGGAGTCTATATACAGGGTGGGGGGGGTACAGAGTCAATGTGGAGGCTATATACAGGGTGGGGGGGGGGGGGGGGTACAGAGTCAATGTGGAGTCTATATACAGGGTGAGGGGGGCAGTACAGAGTCAATGTGGAGTCTATATACAGGGGGGGGGGGGGGGTACAGAGTCAATGTGGAGTCTATATACAGGGTGGGGGGGGCAGTACAGAGTCAATGTGGAGGCTATAAACAGGGGGGGGGGGGGGGGGGCAGTACAGAGTCAATGTGGAGTCTATATACAGGGTGAGGGGGGCAGTACAGAGTCAATGTGGAGTCTATATACAGGGGGGGGGGGGGGGTACAGAGTCAATGTGGAGTCTATATACAGGGTGAGGGGGGCAGTACAGAGTCAATGTGGAGTCTATATACAGGGTGAGGGGGGCAGTACAGAGTCAATGTGGAGGCTATATACAGGGTGGGGGGGGGGGCAGTACAGAGTCAATGTGGAGTCTATATACAGGGTGAGGGGGGCAGTACAGAGTCAATGTGGAGGCTATATACAGGGGGTACCGGTACAGAGTCAATGTGGAGGCTATATACAGGAGGTACCGGTACAGAGTCAATGTGGAGGCTATATACTGGGGGTACCGGTACAGAGTCAATGTGGAGGCTATATACAGGGTGAGGGGGGCAGTACAGAGTCAATGTGGAGGCTATATACAGGGTGGGGGGGCAGTACAGAGTCAATGTGGAGGCTATATACAGGGGGTACCGGTACAGAGTCAGTGTGGAGGCTATATACAGGGGGTACCGGTACAGAGTCAGTGTGGAGGCTATATACAGGGGGTACCAGTACAGAGTCAATGTGGAGGCTATATACAGGGGTACCAGTACAGAGTCAATGTGGAGGCTATATACAGGAGGTACCGGTACAGAGTCAATGTGGAGGCTATATACTGGGGGTACCGGTACAGAGTCAATGTGGAGGCTATATACAGGGGGTACCGGTACAGAGTCAATGTGGAGGCTATATACAGGGGGTACCGGTACAGAGTCAATGTGGAGGCTATATACTGGGGGTACCGGTACAGAGTCAATGTGGAGACTATATACAGGGGGTACCGGTACAGAGTCAATGTGGAGGCTATATACAGGAGGTACCGGTACAGAGTCAATGTGGAGGCTATATACTGGGGGTACCGGTACAGAGTCAATGTGGAGGCTATATACAGGGTGAGGGGGGCAGTACAGAGTCAATGTGGAGGCTATATACAGGGTGGGGGGGCAGTACAGAGTCAATGTGGAGGCTATATACAGGGGGTACCGGTACAGAGTCAGTGTGGAGGCTATATACAGGGGGTACCGGTACAGAGTCAGTGTGGAGGCTATATACAGGGGGTACCAGTACAGAGTCAATGTGGAGGCTATATACAGGGGGTACCAGTACAGAGTCAATGTGGAGGCTATATACAGGAGGTACCGGTACAGAGTCAATGTGGAGGCTATATACTGGGGGTACCGGTACAGAGTCAATGTGGAGGCTATATACAGGGGGTACCGGTACAGAGTCAATGTGGAGGCTATATACAGGGTGTTACGGTACAGAGTCAATGTGGAGGCTATATACAGGGGTTACCGGTACAGAGTCAATGTGGAGGCTATATACAGGGGGTACCGGTACAGAGTCATTGTGGATGCTATATACAGGGGGTACCGTTACGGAGTCAATGTGGAGGCTATATACAGGGGGTACTGGTACAGAGTCAATGTGGAGGCTATGTACAGGGGGTACTGGTACAGAGTCAATGTGGAGGCTATATACAGGGGGTACCGGTACAGAGTCAGTGTGGAGGCTATATACAGGGGGTACCGGTACAGAGTCAGTGTGGAGGCTATATACAGGGGGTACCGGTACAGAGTCAATGTGGAGACTATATACAGGGGGTACCAGTACAGAGTCAATGTGGAGGCTATATACAGGGGGTACCAGTACAGAGTCAATGTGGAGGCTATATACAGGAGGTACCGGTACAGAGTCAATGTGGAGGCTATATACTGGGGGTACCGGTACAGAGTCAATGTGGAGGCTATATACAGGGGGTACCGGTACAGAGTCAATGTGGAGGCTATATACAGGGGGTACCGGTACAGAGTCAATGTGGAGGCTATATACAGGGTGTTACGGTACAGAGTCAATGTGGAGGTTATATACAGGGGTTACCGGTACAGAGTCAATGTGGAGGCTATATACAGGGGGTACCGGTACAGAGTCAATGTGGAGGCTATATACAGGGGGTACTGGTACAGAGTCAATGTGGAGGCTATATACAGGGGGTACCAGTACAGAGTCAATGTGGAGACTACAGTGGGGAGAACAAGTATTTGATACACTGCCGATTTTGCAGGTTTTCCTACTTACAAAGCATGTAGAGGTCTGTAATTTTCATCAGAGGTACATTTCATCTGTCAGAGACGGAATCTAAAACAAAAATCCAGAAAATCACATTGTATGATTTTTAAGTAATTAATTTGCATTTCAACAGCAGAATGATTTATGATAATTTTGTTATCCAGAGTTTGAAGTGGGCTTAATGGGTACGTGTCCTAATAGGTCAACTTATTCTGCATCTCCTGATATGGAACTGGAACTCCCTGTTAGTGGTCCACAATGTGGATACAAAACATCTGAGGTTTGGATCATTATGGAGTGACACTTAAATACATTCTCTAACTCTCCTATTTTATCTGACATGATCTGACTCTGCTGTTGTTTCTGATGGTCCCTGGGAAACAGGCTCTGATCATGTTTCTGATGGTCCCTGGTTAACAGGCTCTGATCATGTTTCTGATGGTCCCTGGTTAACAGGCTCTGATCATGTTTCTGATGGTCCCTGGTTAACAGGCTCTGATCATGTTTCCTGATGGTCCCTGGTTAACAGGCTCTGATCATGTTTCCTGATGGTCCCTGGTTAACAGGCTCTGATCATGTTTCCTGATGGTCCCTGGTTAACAGGCTCTGATCATGTTTCCTGATGGTCCCGGGTTAACAGGCTCTGATCATGTTTCTGATGGTCCCTGGTTAACAGGCTCTGATCATGTTTCTGATGGTCCCTGGTTAACAGGCTCTGATCATGTTTCTGATGGTCCCTGGTTAACAGGCTCTGATCATGTTTCTGATGGTCCCTGGTTAACAGGCTCTGATCATGTTTCTGATGGTCCCTGGTTAACAGGCTCTGATCATGTTACCTGATGGTCCCTGGTTAACAGGCTCTGATCATGTTTCCTGATGGTCCCTGGTTAACAGGCTCTGATCATGTTTCTGATGGTCCCTGGTTAACAGGCTCTGATCATGTTTCTGATGGTCCCTGGTTAACAGGCTCTGATCATGTTTCCTGATGGTCCCTGGTTAACAGGCTCTGATCATGTTTCTGATGGTCCCTGGTTAACAGGCTCTGATCATGTTTCTGATGGTCCCTGGTTAACAGGCTCTGATCATGTTTCTGATGGTCCCTGGTTAACAGGCTCTGATCATGTTTCCTGATGGTCCCTGGTTAACAGGCTCTGATCATGTTTCCTGATGGTCCCTGGTTAACAGGCTCTGATCATGTTTCCTGATGGTCCCTGGTTAACAGGCTCTGATCATGTTTCTGATGGTCCCTGGTTAACAGGCTCTGATCATGTTTCTGATGGTCCCTGGTTAACAGGCTCTGATCATGTTTCCTGATGGTCCCTGGTTAACAGGCTCTGATCATGCAGAGGAATGGGAAGATCCTCCTCCAAGACATGGTAGACAGGAGAGTAGTGTGCTGCTTCTCCCTCCCAGACACTCATCTCCTGGCCAATCCCTGGAATCCTGTGTTTCTACTGGACCCCACGCAGCAGTCTCTGCTCATACCAGGTACTGGAACGTCTTGCAAGACAAAAAAGATAAACATTTTATTTCATACTCTGCTTAGATTTATATGACATGGACCAATTATACTAAACCAACGTTTGTGTTTGCTTGGTTCTGAAGCCTCTGTTCATAAGAGGTACTGGAACATTGGGCAATAGTGTATCTTGAAAGGCATATTTTATACATATTTTAATCTAGATTATTTCTGGATTTAGTTTAGTGCTGAGTTGATGATGACAATGTTTAAGACAACAGGATTCTAATATCCCAGAACTCTTTGCAACAATATGATCAGTTATGTTAGTAATGTTGCTGGTAGATAGTAATGTTGCTAGTAGATAGTAATGTTGCTAGTAGATAGTAATGTTGCTGGCAGTTAGTAATGTTGCTGGTAGTTAGTAATGTTGCTGGTAGTTAGTAATGTTGCTGGTAGATAGTAATGTTGCTGGTAGTGTAAGGGCGTTCGTCTGTAGGAGGAGGAGAAGCGGACCAAAGCGCAGCGTGGTGGTTATTCATATTTTAATAAATGACTACACATGAACAAACTAACGAAAACAAGAAATGTGAGAACGCAAAACAGTCCTATCCTGTGACGACAAACACAGTGACAGGAACAATCACCCACAAACACACAGTGAAACCCAGGCTACCTAAGTATGATTCTCAATCAGAGACAACTAATGACACCTGCCTCTGATTGAGAACCATACTAGGCCGAAAACATAGAAATGCCCCAAAACATAGAAAAACAAACATAGACTGCCCACCCAACTCACGCCCTGACCATACTAAATAAATACAAAACAACAGAAATAGAGGTCAGAACGTGACAGTACCCCCCCCCAAAGGTGCGGACTCCGGCCGCAAAACCTTGACCTATAGGGGAGGGTCTGGGTGGGCGTCTGTCCGCGGTGGCGGCTCTGGCGCGGGACGCGGACCCCACTTCACCATTGTCTTAGTCCGCCTTATTGTCCGCCTCCCTGGCTTACTCACCATGGCCACCCCTCTCAATGACCCCACTGGACAGAGGGGCTGCTCGGGACAGAGGGGCAGCTCGGGACAGAGGTGAAGCAGCTGCTCGGGACAGAGGGACAACTGCTCGGGACAGAGGGGCAGCTGCTCGGGACAGAGGGGCGATAGCAGCTCGGGACAGAGGGGCGATAGCAGCTCGGGACAGAGGGGCGATAGCAGCTCGGGACAGAGGGGCGGCAGCTGCTCGGGACAGAGGGGCAGCTGCTCGGGACAGAGGGACAGCTGCTCGGGACAGAGGGGCGGCAGCAGCTTGGGACAGAGGGGCAGCTGCTCGGGCGGCCCCTGGCTGACTGACGGCACTGGCGGCCCCTGGCTTACTGGCGGCCCCTGGCTGACTGGCGGCACTGGCGGCCCCTGGCTTACTGGCGGCCCCTGGCTTACTGGCGGCACTGGCGGCCCCTGGCTGACTGGCGGCACTGGCGGCCCCTGGCTGACTGGCGGCACTGGCGGCCCCTGGCTGACTGGCGGCACTGGCGGCCCCTGGCTGACTGGCGGCACTGGCGGCCCCTGGCTGACTGGCGGCACTGGCGGCCCCTGGCTGACGGGCGGCACTGGCGGCCCCTGGCTGACGGGCGGCACTGGCGGCCCCTGGCTGACGGGCGGCACTGGCGGCCCCTGGCTGACGGGCGGCACTGGCGGCTCCTGGCAGACGGGCGGCACTGGCGGCTCCTGGCAGACGGGCGGCGTTGGCGGCTCCTGGCAGACGGGCGGCGTTGGCGGCGCTGGGCAGACGGACGGCGCTGGTGCCGCTGGGCAGACGGGAAGCTCAGCTGGCGCTGGGCAGACGGGAAGCTCAGCTGGCGCTGGGCAGACGGGAAGCTCCGGCAACGCTGGAGAAGAGGAAGGCCCTGGTAGCGCCGGAGAGGCGGGAGACTCCGGCAGCGGCGCCGGACAGGCGGGAGGCTCCGGCAGCGGCGCCGGACAGGCGGGAGGCTCCGGCAGCGGCGCCGGACAGGCGGGAGGCTCCGGCAGCGGCGCCGGACAGGCGGGAGGCTCCGGCAGCGGCGCCGGACAGGCGGGAGGCTCCGGCAGAGGCGCCGGACAGGCGGGAGGCTCCGGCAGAGGCGCCGGACAGGCGGGAGGCTCCGGCAGAGGCGCCGGACAGGCGGGAGGCTCCGGCAGAGGCGCCGGACAGGCGGGAGGCTCCGGCAGAGGCGCCGGACAGGCGGGAGGCTCCGGCAGCGGCGCCGGACAGGCGGGAGGCTCCGGCAGAGGCGCCGGACAGGCGGGAGGCTCCGGCAGAGGCGCCGGACAGGCGGGAGGCTCCGGCAGCGGCGCCGGACAGGCGGGAGGCTCCGGCAGAGGCGCCGGACAGGTGGGAGGCTCCGGCAGCGCTGGAGAGGAGGAAGCCCCTGTAAGGATGGGCCGGAGAGACAGCCTGGTACGGGGGGCTGCCACCGGAGGGCTGGTGCGTGGAGGTGGTGACGGATAGACCGGGCCGTGAAGGCGTACTGGAGATCTTGAGAGCAGGGCTGGCACCAACCGCCCTGGCTGGATCTTCACCCTAGCCCGGCAGATGTGGGGAGCTGGGATGTAGCGCACCGGGCTAAGCACGCGTACTGGGGACACCGTGCGCACAACTGCATAACACGGTGCCTGACCAGCACCACGCCCGCCACAGTTAGCACTGCTAGGAGCACTGTAGTGCTGAGATGGCACAGGACGTGCAAGGCTAGGGAGATGCACAGGAGGCCTGGTGCGTGAGGCTGGCACAGTCTTCACCAGACCCCTCGCACGCACCTCAGGATGAGTATGGAGAGCTGACCCCGGTGCCATTAAATCCCTGACACGCTCCGTCGGGCGAATGTCGTGCCTCATGCACCAAACCAGCAAGTCCCTCATATCACTCCCCTCCAATTTCCCCATTAACTCCTTCACAGTCTCTGCTTCGCTCACCTCCAACACCAGCTCTGGTTCTGAGCTCCTCCTTGGCTCCTCACGATAAACGGGGGGAGTTGGCTCAGGTCTGACTCCTGACTCTGCCACACTCCCCCTGTGCCCCCCCCCCCAAGAAATTTTTGGGGGTGACTCTCGGGCTTCCATCCGCTCTGCCGTGCTAGTTCCTCATAATGCCGCCTCTCTGCTTTTGCTGCCTCCAGCTCGGCCTTGGGGCGGCAATATTCTCCTGGCTCTGCCCAGGGTCCTTTCCCGTCTAGAATCTCCTCCCAAGTCCATCTCTCCAAGTAGTGCAGCCTCTCCCACTGCTGATTTTGCTGCTGCTGCTGTTGCTCCTGCTGCACCAGTCGCTTCTCCTGCTGCTGCTGTTGCTGCTGCCTCTGTTTACCACGCCGCTTGGTCCTTGGTAGGTGGGTGATTCTGTAAGGGCGTTCGTCTGTAGGAGGAGGAGAAGCGGACCAAAGCGCAGCGTGGTGGTTATTCATATTTTAATAAATCACTACACATGAACAAACTAACGAAAACAAGAAATGTGAGAACGCAAAACAGTCCTATCCTGTGACGACAAACACAGTGACAGGAACAATCACCCACAAACACACAGTGAAACCCAGGCTACCTAAGTATGATTCTCAATCAGAGACAACTAATGACACCTGCCTCTGATTGAGAACCATACTAGGCCGAAAACATAGAAATGCCCCAAAACATAGAAAAACAAACATAGACTGCCCACCCAACTCACGCCCTGACCATACTAAATAAATACAAAACAACAGAAATAGAGGTCAGAACGTGACAGGTAGTTAGTAATGTTGCTGGTTGTTAGTAATGTTGCTGGTAGATAGTAATGTTGCTTGTAGATAGTAATGTTGCTGGTAGATAGTAATGTTGCTGGTAGATAGTAATGTTGCTTGTAGATAGTAATGTTGCTTGTAGATAGTAATGTTGCTGGTAGTTAGTAGTGGCTCTGTAGTTAGTAATGTTGCTGGTAGTTAGTAGTGGCTCTGTAGTTAGTAATGTTGCTGCTAGTTAGTAATGTTGCTGGTAGTTAGTAGTGGCTCTGTAGATAGTAATGTTGCTGGTAGTTAGCAATGTTGGTGGTAGTTAGTATTGTTGCTGGTAGATAGTAATGTTGCTGGTAGTTAGTAATGTTGCTGGTAGATAGTAACGGCTCTGGTAGATAGTAACTACTCTGGTAGTTAGTAATGTTGCTGGTAGAGAGTAATGTTGCTGGTAGTTAGTATTGTTGCTGGTAGATAGTAACGGCTCTGGTAGATAGTAACTGCTCTGGTAGTTAGTAATATTGCTGGTAGAGAGTAATGTTGCTGGTAGATAGTAATGTTGCTGGTACATAGGTAACACTTCTGGTAGATAGTTACGGCTCTGGTAGATAGTAACGGCTCTGGTAGATAGTAATGTTGCTAGTAGTTAGTAATGTTGCAGGTAGTTAGTAATGTTGCTGGTAGTTAGTAATGTTGCTGGTAGTTAGTAATGTTGCTGGTACATAGTAACGGCTTTGGTAGATAGTAACGGCTCTGGTAGATAGTAACGGCTCTGGTAGATAGTAACGGGGCTGGTAGATAGTAACGGCTCTGGTAGATAGTAACGGCTCTGGTAGATAGTAACGGCTTTGGTAGATAGTAACGGGGCTGGTAGATAGTAATGTGGCTGGTAGTTAGTAATGTTGCTGGTAGTTAGTAATGTTGCTGGTAGTTAGTAAAGTTGCTGGTACATAGTAATGTTGCTGGTAGATAGTAACGGCTTTGGTAGATAGTAACGGGGCTGGTAGATAGTAATGTGGCTGGTAGTTAGTAATGTTGCTTGTAGTTACTAATGTTGCTGGTAGTTAGTAATGTTGCTGGTAGTTAGTAACGGCTCTGGTAGATAGTAACGGGGCTGGTAGATAGTAACGGGGCTGGTAGATAGTAACGGGGCTGGTAGATAGTAACGGGGCTGGTAGATAGTAACGGGGCTGGTAGATAGTAACGGGGCTGGTAGATAGTAACGGCTCTGGTAGATAGTAACGGGGCTGGTAGATAGTAACGGGGCTGGTAGATAGTAACGGGGCTGGTAGATAGTAACGGCTCTGGTAGATAGTAACGGCTCTGGTAGATAGTAACGGGGCTAGTACATAGTAATGTTGCTGGTAGATAGTAACGGCTCTGGTAGATAGTAACGGGGCTGGTGGATAGTAACGGCTCTGGTAGATAGTAACGGGGCTGGTAGATAGTAACGGCTCTGGTAGTGCTGAGATGGCACAGGACGTGCAAGGCTAGGGAGATGCACAGGAGGCCTGGTGCGTGAGGCTGGCACAGTCTTCACCAGACCCCTCGCACGCACCTCAGGATGAGTATGGAGAGCTGACCCCGGTGCCATTAAATCCCTGACACGCTCCGTCGGGCGAATGTCGTGCCTCATGCACCAAACCAGCAAGTCCCTCATATCACTCTCCTCCAATTTCCCCATTAACTCCTTCACAGTCTCTGCTTCGCTCACCTCCAACACCAGCTCTGGTTCTGAGCTCCTTCTTGGCTCCTCACGATAAACGGGGGGAGTTGGCTCAGGTCTGACTCCTGACTCTGCCACACTCCCCCTGTGCCCCCCCCCCAAGAAATTTTTGGGGGTGACTCTCGGGCTTCCATCCGCTCTGCCGTGCTAGTTCCTCATAATGCCGCCTCTCTGCTTTTGCTGCCTCCAGCTCGGCCTTGGGGCGGCAATATTCTCCTGGCTCTGCCCAGGGTCCTTTCCCGTCTAGAATCTCCTCCCAAGTCCATCTCTCCAAGTAGTGCAGCCTCTCCCACTGCTGATTTTGCTGCTGCTGCTGTTGCTCCTGCTGCACCAGTCGCTTCTCCTGCTGCTGCTGTTGCTGCTGCCTCTGTTTACCACGCCGCTTGGTCCTTGGTAGGTGGGTGATTCTGTAAGGGCGTTCGTCTGTAGGAGGAGGAGAAGCGGACCAAAGCGCAGCGTGGTGGTTATTCATATTTTAATAAATCACTACACATGAACAAACTAACGAAAACAAGAAATGTGAGAACGCAAAACAGTCCTATCCTGTGACGACAAACACAGTGACAGGAACAATCACCCACAAACACACAGTGAAACCCAGGCTACCTAAGTATGATTCTCAATCAGAGACAACTAATGACACCTGCCTCTGATTGAGAACCATACTAGGCCGAAAACATAGAAATGCCCCAAAACATAGAAAAACAAACATAGACTGCCCACCCAACTCACGCCCTGACCATACTAAATAAATACAAAACAACAGAAATAGAGGTCAGAACGTGACAGGTAGTTAGTAATGTTGCTGGTTGTTAGTAATGTTGCTGGTAGATAGTAATGTTGCTTGTAGATAGTAATGTTGCTGGTAGATAGTAATGTTGCTGGTAGATAGTAATGTTGCTTGTAGATAGTAATGTTGCTTGTAGATAGTAATGTTGCTGGTAGTTAGTAGTGGCTCTGTAGTTAGTAATGTTGCTGGTAGTTAGTAGTGGCTCTGTAGTTAGTAATGTTGCTGCTAGTTAGTAATGTTGCTGGTAGTTAGTAGTGGCTCTGTAGATAGTAATGTTGCTGGTAGTTAGCAATGTTGGTGGTAGTTAGTATTGTTGCTGGTAGATAGTAATGTTGCTGGTAGTTAGTAATGTTGCTGGTAGATAGTAACGGCTCTGGTAGATAGTAACTACTCTGGTAGTTAGTAATGTTGCTGGTAGAGAGTAATGTTGCTGGTAGTTAGTATTGTTGCTGGTAGATAGTAACTGCTCTGGTAGTTAGTAATATTGCTGGTAGAGAGTAATGTTGCTGGTAGATAGTAATGTTGCTGGTACATAGGTAACACTTCTGGTAGATAGTTACGGCTCTGGTAGATAGTAACGGCTCTGGTAGATAGTAATGTTGCTAGTAGTTAGTAATGTTGCAGGTAGTTAGTAATGTTGCTGGTAGTTAGTAATGTTGCTGGTAGTTAGTAATGTTGCTGGTACATAGTAACGGCTTTGGTAGATAGTAACGGCTCTGGTAGATAGTAACGGCTCTGGTAGATAGTAACGGGGCTGGTAGATAGTAACGGCTCTGGTAGATAGTAACGGCTTTGGTAGATAGTAACGGCTCTGGTAGATAGTAACGGCTTTGGTAGATAGTAACGTGGCTGGTAGTTAGTAATGTTGCTGGTAGTTAGTAATGTTGCTGGTAGTTAGTAATGTTGCTGGTAGTTAGTAAAGTTGCTGGTACATAGTAATGTTGCTGGTAGATAGTAACGGCTTTGGTAGATAGTAACGGGGCTGGTAGATAGTAATGTGGCTGGTAGTTAGTAATGTTGCTTGTAGTTACTAATGTTGCTGGTAGTTAGTAATGTTGCTGGTAGTTAGTAACGGCTCTGGTAGATAGTAACGGGGCTGGTAGATAGTAACGGGGCTGGTAGATAGTAACGGGGCTGGTAGATAGTAACGGCTCTGGTAGATAGTAACGGGGCTGGTAGATAGTAACGGGGCTGGTAGATAGTAACGGGGCTGGTAGATAGTAACGGGGCTGGTAGATAGTAACGGCTCTGGTAGATAGTAACGGCTCTGGTAGATAGTAACGGGGCTAGTACATAGTAATGTTGCTGGTAGATAGTAACGGCTCTGGTAGATAGTAACGGGGCTGGTGGATAGTAACGGCTCTGGTAGATAGTAACGGGGCTGGTAGATAGTAACGGCTCTGGTAGTGCTGAGATGGCACAGGACGTGCAAGGCTAGGGAGATGCACAGGAGGCCTGGTGCGTGAGGCTGGCACAGTCTTCACCAGACCCCTCGCACGCACCTCAGGATGAGTATGGAGAGCTGACCCCGGTGCCATTAAATCCCTGACACGCTCCGTCGGGCGAATGTCGTGCCTCATGCACCAAACCAGCAAGTCCCTCATATCACTCTCCTCCAATTTCCCCATTAACTCCTTCACAGTCTCTGCTTCGCTCACCTCCAACACCAGCTCTGGTTCTGAGCTCCTTCTTGGCTCCTCACGATAAACGGGGGGAGTTGGCTCAGGTCTGACTCCTGACTCTGCCACACTCCCCCTGTGCCCCCCCCCCAAGAAATTTTTGGGGGTGACTCTCGGGCTTCCATCCGCTCTGCCGTGCTAGTTCCTCATAATGCCGCCTCTCTGCTTTTGCTGCCTCCAGCTCGGCCTTGGGGCGGCAATATTCTCCTGGCTCTGCCCAGGGTCCTTTCCCGTCTAGAATCTCCTCCCAAGTCCATCTCTCCAAGTAGTGCAGCCTCTCCCACTGCTGATTTTGCTGCTGCTGCTGTTGCTCCTGCTGCACCAGTCGCTTCTCCTGCTGCTGCTGTTGCTGCTGCCTCTGTTTACCACGCCGCTTGGTCCTTGGTAGGTGGGTGATTCTGTAAGGGCGTTCGTCTGTAGGAGGAGGAGAAGCGGACCAAAGCGCAGCGTGGTGGTTATTCATATTTTAATAAATCACTACACATGAACAAACTAACGAAAACAAGAAATGTGAGAACGCAAAACAGTCCTATCCTGTGACGACAAACACAGTGACAGGAACAATCACCCACAAACACACAGTGAAACCCAGGCTACCTAAGTATGATTCTCAATCAGAGACAACTAATGACACCTGCCTCTGATTGAGAACCATACTAGGCCGAAAACATAGAAATGCCCCAAAACATAGAAAAACAAACATAGACTGCCCACCCAACTCACGCCCTGACCATACTAAATAAATACAAAACAACAGAAATAGAGGTCAGAACGTGACAGGTAGTTAGTAATGTTGCTGGTTGTTAGTAATGTTGCTGGTAGATAGTAATGTTGCTTGTAGATAGTAATGTTGCTGGTAGATAGTAATGTTGCTGGTAGATAGTAATGTTGCTTGTAGATAGTAATGTTGCTTGTAGATAGTAATGTTGCTTGTAGTTAGTAGTGGCTCTGTAGTTAGTAATGTTGCTGGTAGTTAGTAGTGGCTCTGTAGTTAGTAATGTTGCTGCTAGTTAGTAATGTTGCTGGTAGTTAGTAGTGGCTCTGTAGATAGTAATGTTGCTGGTAGTTAGCAATGTTGGTGGTAGTTAGTATTGTTGCTGGTAGATAGTAATGTTGCTGGTAGTTAGTAATGTTGCTGGTAGATAGTAACGGCTCTGGTAGATAGTAACTACTCTGGTAGTTAGTAATGTTGCTGGTAGAGAGTAATGTTGCTGGTAGTTAGTATTGTTGCTGGTAGATAGTAACTGCTCTGGTAGTTAGTAATATTGCTGGTAGAGAGTAATGTTGCTGGTAGATAGTAATGTTGCTGGTACATAGGTAACACTTCTGGTAGATAGTTACGGCTCTGGTAGATAGTAACGGCTCTGGTAGATAGTAATGTTGCTAGTAGTTAGTAATGTTGCAGGTAGTTAGTAATGTTGCTGGTAGTTAGTAATGTTGCTGGTAGTTAGTAATGTTGCTGGTACATAGTAACGGCTTTGGTAGATAGTAACGGCTCTGGTAGATAGTAACGGCTCTGGTAGATAGTAACGGGGCTGGTAGATAGTAACGGCTCTGGTAGATAGTAACGGCTTTGGTAGATAGTAACGGCTCTGGTAGATAGTAACGGCTTTGGTAGATAGTAACGTGGCTGGTAGTTAGTAATGTTGCTGGTAGTTAGTAATGTTGCTGGTAGTTAGTAATGTTGCTGGTAGTTAGTAAAGTTGCTGGTACATAGTAATGTTGCTGGTAGATAGTAACGGCTTTGGTAGATAGTAACGGGGCTGGTAGATAGTAATGTGGCTGGTAGTTAGTAATGTTGCTTGTAGTTACTAATGTTGCTGGTAGTTAGTAATGTTGCTGGTAGTTAGTAACGGCTCTGGTAGATAGTAACGGGGCTGGTAGATAGTAACGGGGCTGGTAGATAGTAACGGGGCTGGTAGATAGTAACGGCTCTGGTAGATAGTAACGGGGCTGGTAGATAGTAACGGGGCTGGTAGATAGTAACGGGGCTGGTAGATAGTAACGGGGCTGGTAGATAGTAACGGCTCTGGTAGATAGTAACGGCTCTGGTAGATAGTAACGGGGCTAGTACATAGTAATGTTGCTGGTAGATAGTAACGGCTCTGGTAGATAGTAACGGGGCTGGTGGATAGTAACGGCTCTGGTAGATAGTAACGGGGCTGGTAGATAGTAACGGCTCTGGTAGTGCTGAGATGGCACAGGACGTGCAAGGCTAGGGAGATGCACAGGAGGCCTGGTGCGTGAGGCTGGCACAGTCTTCACCAGACCCCTCGCACGCACCTCAGGATGAGTATGGAGAGCTGACCCCGGTGCCATTAAATCCCTGACACGCTCCGTCGGGCGAATGTCGTGCCTCATGCACCAAACCAGCAAGTCCCTCATATCACTCTCCTCCAATTTCCCCATTAACTCCTTCACAGTCTCTGCTTCGCTCACCTCCAACACCAGCTCTGGTTCTGAGCTCCTTCTTGGCTCCTCACGATAAACGGGGGGAGTTGGCTCAGGTCTGACTCCTGACTCTGCCACACTCCCCCTGTGCCCCCCCCCCAAGAAATTTTTGGGGGTGACTCTCGGGCTTCCATCCGCTCTGCCGTGCTAGTTCCTCATAATGCCGCCTCTCTGCTTTTGCTGCCTCCAGCTCGGCCTTGGGGCGGCAATATTCTCCTGGCTCTGCCCAGGGTCCTTTCCCGTCTAGAATCTCCTCCCAAGTCCATCTCTCCAAGTAGTGCAGCCTCTCCCACTGCTGATTTTGCTGCTGCTGCTGTTGCTCCTGCTGCACCAGTCGCTTCTCCTGCTGCTGCTGTTGCTGCTGCCTCTGTTTACCACGCCGCTTGGTCCTTGGTAGGTGGGTGATTCTGTAAGGGCGTTCGTCTGTAGGAGGAGGAGAAGCGGACCAAAGCGCAGCGTGGTGGTTATTCATATTTTAATAAATCACTACACATGAACAAACTAACGAAAACAAGAAATGTGAGAACGCAAAACAGTCCTATCCTGTGACGACAAACACAGTGACAGGAACAATCACCCACAAACACACAGTGAAACCCAGGCTACCTAAGTATGATTCTCAATCAGAGACAACTAATGACACCTGCCTCTGATTGAGAACCATACTAGGCCGAAAACATAGAAATGCCCCAAAACATAGAAAAACAAACATAGACTGCCCACCCAACTCACGCCCTGACCATACTAAATAAATACAAAACAACAGAAATAGAGGTCAGAACGTGACAGGTAGTTAGTAATGTTGCTGGTTGTTAGTAATGTTGCTGGTAGATAGTAATGTTGCTTGTAGATAGTAATGTTGCTGGTAGATAGTAATGTTGCTGGTAGATAGTAATGTTGCTTGTAGATAGTAATGTTGCTTGTAGATAGTAATGTTGCTGGTAGTTAGTAGTGGCTCTGTAGTTAGTAATGTTGCTGGTAGTTAGTAGTGGCTCTGTAGTTAGTAATGTTGCTGCTAGTTAGTAATGTTGCTGGTAGTTAGTAGTGGCTCTGTAGATAGTAATGTTGCTGGTAGTTAGCAATGTTGGTGGTAGTTAGTATTGTTGCTGGTAGATAGTAATGTTGCTGGTAGTTAGTAATGTTGCTGGTAGATAGTAACGGCTCTGGTAGATAGTAACTACTCTGGTAGTTAGTAATGTTGCTGGTAGAGAGTAATGTTGCTGGTAGTTAGTATTGTTGCTGGTAGATAGTAACTGCTCTGGTAGTTAGTAATATTGCTGGTAGAGAGTAATGTTGCTGGTAGATAGTAATGTTGCTGGTACATAGGTAACACTTCTGGTAGATAGTTACGGCTCTGGTAGATAGTAACGGCTCTGGTAGATAGTAATGTTGCTAGTAGTTAGTAATGTTGCAGGTAGTTAGTAATGTTGCTGGTAGTTAGTAATGTTGCTGGTAGTTAGTAATGTTGCTGGTACATAGTAACGGCTTTGGTAGATAGTAACGGCTCTGGTAGATAGTAACGGCTCTGGTAGATAGTAACGGGGCTGGTAGATAGTAACGGCTCTGGTAGATAGTAACGGCTTTGGTAGATAGTAACGGCTCTGGTAGATAGTAACGGCTTTGGTAGATAGTAACGTGGCTGGTAGTTAGTAATGTTGCTGGTAGTTAGTAATGTTGCTGGTAGTTAGTAATGTTGCTGGTAGTTAGTAAAGTTGCTGGTACATAGTAATGTTGCTGGTAGATAGTAACGGCTTTGGTAGATAGTAACGGGGCTGGTAGATAGTAATGTGGCTGGTAGTTAGTAATGTTGCTTGTAGTTACTAATGTTGCTGGTAGTTAGTAATGTTGCTGGTAGTTAGTAACGGCTCTGGTAGATAGTAACGGGGCTGGTAGATAGTAACGGGGCTGGTAGATAGTAACGGGGCTGGTAGATAGTAACGGCTCTGGTAGATAGTAACGGGGCTGGTAGATAGTAACGGGGCTGGTAGATAGTAACGGGGCTGGTAGATAGTAACGGGGCTGGTAGATAGTAACGGCTCTGGTAGATAGTAACGGCTCTGGTAGATAGTAACGGCTCTGGTAGATAGTAATGTTGCTGGTAGATAGTAACGGCTCTGGTAGATAGTAACGGGGCTGGTGGATAGTAACGGCTCTGGTAGATAGTAACGGGGCTGGTAGATAGTAACGGCTCTGGTAGTGCTGAGATGGCACAGGACGTGCAAGGCTAGGGAGATGCACAGGAGGCCTGGTGCGTGAGGCTGGCACAGTCTTCACCAGACCCCTCGCACGCACCTCAGGATGAGTATGGAGAGCTGACCCCGGTGCCATTAAATCCCTGACACGCTCCGTCGGGCGAATGTCGTGCCTCATGCACCAAACCAGCAAGTCCCTCATATCACTCTCCTCCAATTTCCCCATTAACTCCTTCACAGTCTCTGCTTCGCTCACCTCCAACACCAGCTCTGGTTCTGAGCTCCTTCTTGGCTCCTCACGATAAACGGGGGGAGTTGGCTCAGGTCTGACTCCTGACTCTGCCACACTCCCCCTGTGCCCCCCCCCCAAGAAATTTTTGGGGGTGACTCTCGGGCTTCCATCCGCTCTGCCGTGCTAGTTCCTCATAATGCCGCCTCTCTGCTTTTGCTGCCTCCAGCTCGGCCTTGGGGCGGCAATATTCTCCTGGCTCTGCCCAGGGTCCTTTCCCGTCTAGAATCTCCTCCCAAGTCCATCTCTCCAAGTAGTGCAGCCTCTCCCACTGCTGATTTTGCTGCTGCTGCTGTTGCTCCTGCTGCACCAGTCGCTTCTCCTGCTGCTGCTGTTGCTGCTGCCTCTGTTTACCACGCCGCTTGGTCCTTGGTAGGTGGGTGATTCTGTAAGGGCGTTCGTCTGTAGGAGGAGGAGAAGCGGACCAAAGCGCAGCGTGGTGGTTATTCATATTTTAATAAATCACTACACATGAACAAACTAACGAAAACAAGAAATGTGAGAACGCAAAACAGTCCTATCCTGTGACGACAAACACAGTGACAGGAACAATCACCCACAAACACACAGTGAAACCCAGGCTACCTAAGTATGATTCTCAATCAGAGACAACTAATGACACCTGCCTCTGATTGAGAACCATACTAGGCCGAAAACATAGAAATGCCCCAAAACATAGAAAAACAAACATAGACTGCCCACCCAACTCACGCCCTGACCATACTAAATAAATACAAAACAACAGAAATAGAGGTCAGAACGTGACAGGTAGTTAGTAATGTTGCTGGTTGTTAGTAATGTTGCTGGTAGATAGTAATGTTGCTTGTAGATAGTAATGTTGCTGGTAGATAGTAATGTTGCTGGTAGATAGTAATGTTGCTTGTAGATAGTAATGTTGCTTGTAGATAGTAATGTTGCTGGTAGTTAGTAGTGGCTCTGTAGTTAGTAATGTTGCTGGTAGTTAGTAGTGGCTCTGTAGTTAGTAATGTTGCTGCTAGTTAGTAATGTTGCTGGTAGTTAGTAGTGGCTCTGTAGATAGTAATGTTGCTGGTAGTTAGCAATGTTGGTGGTAGTTAGTATTGTTGCTGGTAGATAGTAATGTTGCTGGTAGTTAGTAATGTTGCTGGTAGATAGTAACGGCTCTGGTAGATAGTAACTACTCTGGTAGTTAGTAATGTTGCTGGTAGAGAGTAATGTTGCTGGTAGTTAGTATTGTTGCTGGTAGATAGTAACTGCTCTGGTAGTTAGTAATATTGCTGGTAGAGAGTAATGTTGCTGGTAGATAGTAATGTTGCTGGTACATAGGTAACACTTCTGGTAGATAGTTACGGCTCTGGTAGATAGTAACGGCTCTGGTAGATAGTAATGTTGCTAGTAGTTAGTAATGTTGCAGGTAGTTAGTAATGTTGCTGGTAGTTAGTAATGTTGCTGGTAGTTAGTAATGTTGCTGGTACATAGTAACGGCTTTGGTAGATAGTAACGGCTCTGGTAGATAGTAACGGCTCTGGTAGATAGTAACGGGGCTGGTAGATAGTAACGGCTCTGGTAGATAGTAACGGCTTTGGTAGATAGTAACGGCTCTGGTAGATAGTAACGGCTTTGGTAGATAGTAACGTGGCTGGTAGTTAGTAATGTTGCTGGTAGTTAGTAATGTTGCTGGTAGTTAGTAATGTTGCTGGTAGTTAGTAAAGTTGCTGGTACATAGTAATGTTGCTGGTAGATAGTAACGGCTTTGGTAGATAGTAACGGGGCTGGTAGATAGTAATGTGGCTGGTAGTTAGTAATGTTGCTTGTAGTTACTAATGTTGCTGGTAGTTAGTAATGTTGCTGGTAGTTAGTAACGGCTCTGGTAGATAGTAACGGGGCTGGTAGATAGTAACGGGGCTGGTAGATAGTAACGGGGCTGGTAGATAGTAACGGCTCTGGTAGATAGTAACGGGGCTGGTAGATAGTAACGGGGCTGGTAGATAGTAACGGGGCTGGTAGATAGTAACGGGGCTGGTAGATAGTAACGGCTCTGGTAGATAGTAACGGCTCTGGTAGATAGTAACGGGGCTAGTACATAGTAATGTTGCTGGTAGATAGTAACGGCTCTGGTAGATAGTAACGGGGCTGGTGGATAGTAACGGCTCTGGTAGATAGTAACGGGGCTGGTAGATAGTAACGGCTCTGGTAGTGCTGAGATGGCACAGGACGTGCAAGGCTAGGGAGATGCACAGGAGGCCTGGTGCGTGAGGCTGGCACAGTCTTCACCAGACCCCTCGCACGCACCTCAGGATGAGTATGGAGAGCTGACCCCGGTGCCATTAAATCCCTGACACGCTCCGTCGGGCGAATGTCGTGCCTCATGCACCAAACCAGCAAGTCCCTCATATCACTCTCCTCCAATTTCCCCATTAACTCCTTCACAGTCTCTGCTTCGCTCACCTCCAACACCAGCTCTGGTTCTGAGCTCCTTCTTGGCTCCTCACGATAAACGGGGGGAGTTGGCTCAGGTCTGACTCCTGACTCTGCCACACTCCCCCTGTGCCCCCCCCCCCAAGAAATTTTTGGGGGTGACTCTCGGGCTTCCATCCGCTCTGCCGTGCTAGTTCCTCATAATGCCGCCTCTCTGCTTTTGCTGCCTCCAGCTCGGCCTTGGGGCGGCAATATTCTCCTGGCTCTGCCCAGGGTCCTTTCCCGTCTAGAATCTCCTCCCAAGTCCATCTCTCCAAGTAGTGCAGCCTCTCCCACTGCTGATTTTGCTGCTGCTGCTGTTGCTCCTGCTGCACCAGTCGCTTCTCCTGCTGCTGCTGTTGCTGCTGCCTCTGTTTACCACGCCGCTTGGTCCTTGGTAGGTGGGTGATTCTGTAAGGGCGTTCGTCTGTAGGAGGAGGAGAAGCGGACCAAAGCGCAGCGTGGTGGTTATTCATATTTTAATAAATCACTACACATGAACAAACTAACGAAAACAAGAAATGTGAGAACGCAAAACAGTCCTATCCTGTGACGACAAACACAGTGACAGGAACAATCACCCACAAACACACAGTGAAACCCAGGCTACCTAAGTATGATTCTCAATCAGAGACAACTAATGACACCTGCCTCTGATTGAGAACCATACTAGGCCGAAAACATAGAAATGCCCCAAAACATAGAAAAACAAACATAGACTGCCCACCCAACTCACGCCCTGACCATACTAAATAAATACAAAACAACAGAAATAGAGGTCAGAACGTGACAGGTAGTTAGTAATGTTGCTGGTTGTTAGTAATGTTGCTGGTAGATAGTAATGTTGCTTGTAGATAGTAATGTTGCTGGTAGATAGTAATGTTGCTGGTAGATAGTAATGTTGCTTGTAGATAGTAATGTTGCTTGTAGATAGTAATGTTGCTTGTAGTTAGTAGTGGCTCTGTAGTTAGTAATGTTGCTGGTAGTTAGTAGTGGCTCTGTAGTTAGTAATGTTGCTGCTAGTTAGTAATGTTGCTGGTAGTTAGTAGTGGCTCTGTAGATAGTAATGTTGCTGGTAGTTAGCAATGTTGGTGGTAGTTAGTATTGTTGCTGGTAGATAGTAATGTTGCTGGTAGTTAGTAATGTTGCTGGTAGATAGTAACGGCTCTGGTAGATAGTAACTACTCTGGTAGTTAGTAATGTTGCTGGTAGAGAGTAATGTTGCTGGTAGTTAGTATTGTTGCTGGTAGATAGTAACTGCTCTGGTAGTTAGTAATATTGCTGGTAGAGAGTAATGTTGCTGGTAGATAGTAATGTTGCTGGTACATAGGTAACACTTCTGGTAGATAGTTACGGCTCTGGTAGATAGTAACGGCTCTGGTAGATAGTAATGTTGCTAGTAGTTAGTAATGTTGCAGGTAGTTAGTAATGTTGCTGGTAGTTAGTAATGTTGCTGGTAGTTAGTAATGTTGCTGGTACATAGTAACGGCTTTGGTAGATAGTAACGGCTCTGGTAGATAGTAACGGCTCTGGTAGATAGTAACGGGGCTGGTAGATAGTAACGGCTCTGGTAGATAGTAACGGCTTTGGTAGATAGTAACGGCTCTGGTAGATAGTAACGGCTTTGGTAGATAGTAACGTGGCTGGTAGTTAGTAATGTTGCTGGTAGTTAGTAATGTTGCTGGTAGTTAGTAATGTTGCTGGTAGTTAGTAAAGTTGCTGGTACATAGTAATGTTGCTGGTAGATAGTAACGGCTTTGGTAGATAGTAACGGGGCTGGTAGATAGTAATGTGGCTGGTAGTTAGTAATGTTGCTTGTAGTTACTAATGTTGCTGGTAGTTAGTAATGTTGCTGGTAGTTAGTAACGGCTCTGGTAGATAGTAACGGGGCTGGTAGATAGTAACGGGGCTGGTAGATAGTAACGGGGCTGGTAGATAGTAACGGGGCTGGTAGATAGTAACGGGGCTGGTAGATAGTAACGGGGCTGGTAGATAGTAACGGGGCTGGTAGATAGTAACGGCTCTGGTAGATAGTAACGGGGCTGGTAGATAGTAACGGCTCTGGTAGATAGTAACGGCTCTGGTAGATAGTAACGGGGCTAGTACATAGTAATGTTGCTGGTAGATAGTAACGGCTCTGGTAGATAGTAACGGGGCTGGTGGATAGTAACGGCTCTGGTAGATAGTAACGGGGCTGGTAGATAGTAACGGGGCTGGTAGTGCTGAGATGGCACAGGACGTGCAAGGCTAGGGAGATGCACAGGAGGCCTGGTGCGTGAGGCTGGCACAGTCTTCACCAGACCCCTCGCACGCACCTCAGGATGAGTATGGAGAGCTGACCCCGGTGCCATTAAATCCCTGACACGCTCCGTCGGGCGAATGTCGTGCCTCATGCACCAAACCAGCAAGTCCCTCATATCACTCTCCTCCAATTTCCCCATTAACTCCTTCACAGTCTCTGCTTCGCTCACCTCCAACACCAGCTCTGGTTCTGAGCTCCTTCTTGGCTCCTCACGATAAACGGGGGGAGTTGGCTCAGGTCTGACTCCTGACTCTGCCACACTCCCCCTGTGCCCCCCCCCCAAGAAATTTTTGGGGGTGACTCTCGGGCTTCCATCCGCTCTGCCGTGCTAGTTCCTCATAATGCCGCCTCTCTGCTTTTGCTGCCTCCAGCTCGGCGTTGGGGCGGCAATATTCTCCTGGCTCTGCCCAGGGTCCTTTCCCGTCTAGAATCTCCTCCCAAGTCCATCTCTCCAAGTAGTGCAGCCTCTCCCACTGCTGATTTTGCTGCTGCTGCTGTTGCTCCTGCTGCACCAGTCGCTTCTCCTGCTGCTGCTGTTGCTGCTGCCTCTGTTTACCACGCCGCTTGGTCCTTGGTAGGTGGGTGATTCTGTAAGGGCGTTCGTCTGTAGGAGGAGGAGAAGCGGACCAAAGCGCAGCGTGGTGGTTATTCATATTTTAATAAATCACTACACATGAACAAACTAACGAAAACAAGAAATGTGAGAACGCAAAACAGTCCTATCCTGTGACGACAAACACAGTGACAGGAACAATCACCCACAAACACACAGTGAAACCCAGGCTACCTAAGTATGATTCTCAATCAGAGACAACTAATGACACCTGCCTCTGATTGAGAACCATACTAGGCCGAAAACATAGAAATGCCCCAAAACATAGAAAAACAAACATAGACTGCCCACCCAACTCACGCCCTGACCATACTAAATAAATACAAAACAACAGAAATAGAGGTCAGAACGTGACAGGTAGTTAGTAATGTTGCTGGTTGTTAGTAATGTTGCTGGTAGATAGTAATGTTGCTTGTAGATAGTAATGTTGCTGGTAGATAGTAATGTTGCTGGTAGATAGTAATGTTGCTTGTAGATAGTAATGTTGCTTGTAGATAGTAATGTTGCTGGTAGTTAGTAGTGGCTCTGTAGTTAGTAATGTTGCTGGTAGTTAGTAGTGGCTCTGTAGTTAGTAATGTTGCTGCTAGTTAGTAATGTTGCTGGTAGTTAGTAGTGGCTCTGTAGATAGTAATTTATTTTATATATATATATTTTTTTTTTTAACCTTTATTTAACCAGGCAAGTCAGTTAAGAACAAATTCTTATTTTCAATGACGGCCTAGGAACAGTGGGTTAACTGCCTGTTCAGGGGCAGAACGACAGATTTGTACCTTGTCAGCTCGGGGGTTTGAACTTGCAACCTTCCGGTTCCTAGTCCAACTCTCTAACCACTAGGCTACCCTGCCGCCCCAATGTTGCTGGTAGTTAGCAATGTTGGTGGTAGTTAGTATTGTTGCTGGTAGATAGTAATGTTGCTGGTAGTTAGTAATGTTGCTGGTAGATAGTAACGGCTCTGGTAGATAGTAACTACTCTGGTAGTTAGTAATGTTGCTGGTAGAGAGTAATGTTGCTGGTAGTTAGTATTGTTGCTGGTAGATAGTAACGGCTCTGGTAGATAGTAACTGCTCTGGTAGTTAGTAATATTGCTGGTAGAGAGTAATGTTGCTGGTAGATAGTAATGTTGCTGGTACATAGGTAACACTTCTGGTAGATAGTTACGGCTCTGGTAGATAGTAACGGCTTTGGTAGATAGTAACGGGGCTGGTAGATAGTAATGTGGCTGGTAGTTAGTAATGTTGCTGGTAGTTAGTAATGTTGCTGGTAGTTAGTAAAGTTGCTGGTACATAGTAATGTTGCTGGTAGATAGTAACGGCTTTGGTAGATAGTAACGGGGCTGGTAGATAGTAATGTGGCTGGTAGTTAGTAATGTTGCTGGTAGTTAGTAATGTTGCTGGTAGTTACTAATGTTGCTGGTAGTTAGTAATGTTGCTGGTAGTTAGTAACGGCTCTGGTAGATAGTAACGGGGCTGGTAGATAGTAACGGGGCTGGTAGATAGTAACGGGGCTGGTAGATAGTAACGGCTCTGGTAGATAGTAACGGCTCTGGTAGATAGTAACGGCTCTGGTAGATAGTAACGGGGCTGGTAGATAGTAACGGCTCTGGTAGATAGTAACGGCTCTGGTAGATAGTAACGGGGCTAGTACATAGTAATGTTGCTGGTAGATAGTAACGGCTCTGGTAGATAGTAACGGGGCTGGTAGATAGTAACGGCTCTGGTAGATAGTAACGGGGCTGGTAGATAGTAACGGTTCTGGTAGATAGTAACGGCTCTGGTAGATAGTAACGGGTCTGGTAGATAGTAACGGGGCTGGTACATAGTAATGTTGCTGGTAGATAGTAACGGCTCTGGTAGATAGTAACGGGGCTGGTAGATAGTAACGGCTCTGGTAGATAGTAACGGGGCTGGTAGATAGTAACGGGGCTGGTAGATAGTAACGGCTCTGGTAGATAGTAACGGATCTGGTAGATAGTAACGGGGCTGGTAGATAGTAACGGGGCTGGTAGATAGTAACGGCTCTGGTAGATAGTAACGGGGCTGGTAGATAGTAACGGGCTGGTAGATAGTAATGGCTCTGGTAGATAGTAACGGGTATGGTAGATAGTAACGGCTCTGGTAGATAGTAACGGGGCTGGTAGATAGTAACGGGGCTGGTAGATAGTAACGGCTCTGGTAGATAGTAACGGGGCTGGTAGATAGTAACGGCTCTGGTAGATAGTAACGGGGCTTGTAGATAGTAACGGCTCTGGTAGATAGTAACGGGGCTGGTAGATAGTAACGGGGCTGGTAGATAGTAAAGTTGCTGGTACATAGTAATGTTGCTGGTAGATAGTAACGGCTCTGGTAGATAGTAACGGGGCTGGTAGATAGTAACGGCTCTGGTAGATAGTAACGGGGCTGGTAGATAGTAAAGTTGCTGGTACATAGTAATGTTGCTGGTAGATAGTAACGGGGCTGGTAGATAGTAACGGGGCTGGTAGATAGTAACGGGGCTGGCCCAGCTGCTAGGAGTGCTTGGGTTTTGTTCTTACTTTACCTCACGTCTTCTTTACCTCATGGTTCTAAAGCAACACACCTGATGTCATGTCATGAAAAACCATCTGGCCTTAATGGTGATATATGCTCCTAAATCTCCACCGGTACAGAAGAGGACTGGCCGCCCCTTTACCAGGTAAAGCCAGGAGAGGACTGGCCACCCCTTTACCAGGTACAGCCAGGAGAGGACTGGCCACCCCTTTACCAGGTACAGCCAGGAGAGGACTGGCCACCCCTTTACCAGGTACAGCCAGGAGAGGACTGGCCACCCCTTTACCAGGTACAGCCAGGAGAGGACTGGCCACCCCTTTACCAGGTACAGCCAGGAGAGGACTGGCCGCCCCTTTACCAGGTACAGCCAGGAGAGGACTGGCCACCCCTTTACCAGGTACAGCCAGGAGAGGACTGGCCACCCCTTTACCAGGTACAGCCAGGAGAGGACTGGCCGCCCCTTTACCAGGTACAGCCAGGAGAGGACTGGCCACCCCTTTACCAGGTACAGCCAGGAGAGGACTGGCCACCCCTTTACCAGGTACAGCCAGGAGAGGACTGGCCACCCCTTTACCAGGTACAGCCAGGAGAGGACTGGCCACCCCTTTACCAGGTACAGCCAGGAGAGGACTGGCCACCACTCTGAGCCCGGTTCCTCTCTACCAGGTACAGCCAGGAGAGGACTGGCCCTCTGAGCCCGGTTCCTCTCTACCAGGTACAGCCAGGGGAGGACTGGCCCTCTGAGCCCGGTTCCTCTCTACCAGGTACAGCCAGGAGAGGACTGGCCCTCTGAGCCCGGTTCCTCTCTACGAGGTACAGCCAAGAGAGGACTGGCCACCACTCTGAGCCCGGTTCCTCTCTACCAGGTACAGCCAGGAGGGGACTGGCCACCACTCTGAGCCCGGTTCCTCTCTACCAGGTACAGCCAGGAGAGGACTGGCCACCACTCTGAGCCCGGTTCCTCTCTACCAGGTACAGCCAGGAGAGGACTGGCCACCACTCTGAGCCCGGTTCCTCTCTACCAGGTACAGCCAGGAGAGGACTGGCCCTCTGAGCCCGGTTCCTCTCTACCAGGTACAGCCAGGAGAGGACTGGTCACCACTCTGAGCCCGGTTCCTCTCTACCAGGTACAGCCAGGAGAGGACTGGCCCTCTGAGCCTGGTTCCTCTCTACCAGGTACAGTCAGGAGAGGACTGGCCCTCTGAGCCCGGTTCCTCTCTACCAGGTACAGCCATGAGAGGACTGGCCCTCTGAACCTGGTTCCTCTCTACCAGGTACAGCCAGGAGAGGACTGGCCCTCTGATCCCGGTTCCTCTCTACCAGGTACAGCCATGAGAGGACTGGCCCTCTGAACCTGGTTCCTCTCTACCAGGTACAGTCAGGAGAGGACTGGCCCTCTGAGCCCGGTTCCTCTCTACCAGGTACAGCCAGGAGAGGACTGGCCCTCTGAACGCGGTTCCAGGCTTTTCTACCTCTGGTGACCAGCAACTGATCCCCTCTTTATGGTCTAATATATTTTAAATGGAAAATATTGTTAGTTTACATTTACTGACCTACAGGATATCAACATAGCCTTTAACTGTTATATAAAATAACTCAATTCAGTTTTAATGGTGGGATATTAAGCAATTCCTTCTCCCCCAGGTGATCAGCGTCCTGACAGTGGGGAGGAGGGGGAGGACAGAGGGAGTCGACTCTTTGTGTTCCGTCTCCGAGATGCTGCTGTCGTCAAGCCGTACAGACACGAATATGTCGGCAGAGCATCATCACCCCAGGGCCAATCAGGGACAGGCACCTCTAACTTGGAGGAAACATGCAACCTGTATTTCCAACAAAGGTTTGTTTACAGGCTCAGCTCTGTTTAAGAACGGATTTATTCAGCCTTTCTAGGTGCAGGAACAACTGTCAGTCCAACTGCTATTACTGTACCTACAGCTAAACGCCATTATCACAATAATATGTTGTCTTTCCAGATCAGTTTGGACTCATCCAGACACACTTCAAAATTAATCTCTGATTGTTTGTTCCTGTTAAACACTAGTTGCTGAAACAGAGTTGATGACATCAGAGTGTGAAACAACCGGCATTTAATACTGTGTTAGGTTCTAAATAAACAGAGTACAAACTAACGGTAGGAAAAGCTCAAACCAAATGTATTCACCCAATGGGTCAGACAGCTGAACAGACAAAAACGTATTTAAACAAGCACTGGAATTTACCCTTCCTCCTATGCTGAGTCTCCTCCTTGCACATCTGGACAGCCAAAACATCTCTGTTGCTGGACAGGACTTTAGTGATGCCTGTTCTTTCTCACTTCATCTGACCTCGGCCCAAATCCCTCACTCCTCCCCAACTCACGGCCGTCCTGTTGACTCGTCCCAGACTGAGGCCCTTCTCCTTTCCATAGGGTACCTGGTGTCTAACAATAACATGTTATGACAGAATGTAAATGTTCTGCATCCCCCCTCTCTCTCCCCCAGTAACATGTGTAAGCATATTTCAAGTTTTGAAGTCAGAACCCATCAACAGTATGTCAGTGGTCTAGTTATAACATCAGGTGGTGACGTCATATGGCATGGAATTGGTCTGATATAACATGAAACTAGGAAAAGCTGTGGCACATCTGAATGGGCTTGTTGCAGGTGCCTGGGGGAATAATCAGAAACTCTAATGAAAAGAGAGCCACACACACTGCTTTTACCAGTATGACTTGGGTCAGTGTTTTTCAAAGCTCCTCGGGGACCCCCAGACATTTCACAATGTTGTTGTAGCCCTGAACTAGCTCAATGATTGACCTAGTCAAGGGCTTGATGATTAGTTGACAAGTTAACTCAATGATTGACCTAGTCAAGGGCTTGATGATTAGTTGACAAGTTAACTCAATGATTGACCTAGTCAAGGGCTTGATGATTAGTTGACAAGTTAACTCAATGATTGACCTAGTCAAGGGCTTGATGATTAGTTGACAAGTTAACTCAATGATTGACCTAGTCAAGGGCTTGATGATTAGTTGACAAGTTAACTCAATGATTGACCTAGTCAAGGGCTTGATGATTAGTTGACAAGTTAACTCAATGATTGACCTAGTCAAGGGCTTGATGATTAGTTGACAAGTTAACTCAATGATTGACCTAGTCAAGGGCTTGATGATTAATTGACAAGTTAACTCAATGATTGACCTAGTCAAGGGCTTGATGATTAGTTGACAAGTTAACTCAATGATTGACCTAGTCAAGGGCTTGATGATTAGTTGACAAGTTAACTCAATGATTGACCTAGTCAAGGGCTTGATGATTAGTTGACAAGTTAACTCAATGATTGACCTAGTCAAGGGCTTGATGATTAGTTGACAAGTTAACTCAATGATTGACCTAGTCAAGGGCTTGATGATTAGTTGACAAGTTAACTCAATGATTGACCTAGTCAAGGGCTTGATGATTAGTTGACAAGTTAACTCAATGATTGACCTAGTCAAGGGCTTGATGATTAGTTGACAAGTTAACTCAATGATTGACCTAGTCAAGGGCTTGATGATTAGTTGACAAGTTAACTCAATGATTGACCTAGTCAAGGGCTTGATGATTAGTTGACAAGTTAAATCAGCTGTATTAGCTCTGGAATAGTTCAAATACCTTGAATGGCTGAGAGGTTTAATACGTGTTGGCCTGTTGTATTGGGTCCCAAGGAGAGGTTTAAAATGTGTTGGCCTTGGCCTGTTGTATTGGGTCCCAAGGAGAGGTTTAATACGTGTTGGCCTTGGCCTGTTGTATAGGGTCCGAAGGAGAGGTTTAATACGTGTTGGCCTTGGCCTGTTGTATAGGGTCCCAAGGAGAGGTTTAATACGTGTTGGCCTTGGCCTGTTGTATTGGGTCCCAAGGAGAGGTTTAATACGTGTTGGCCTTGGCCTGTTGTATTGGGTCCCAAGGAGAGGTTTAATACGTGTTGGCCTGTTGTATTGGGTCCCAAGGAGAGGTTTAATACGTGTTGGCCTTGGCCTGTTGTATTGGGTCCCAAGGAGAGGTTTAAAACGTGTTGGCCTTGGCCTGTTGTATTGGGTCCCAAGGAGAGGTTTAATACGTGTTGGCCTTGGCCTGTTGTATAGGGTCCCAAGGAGAGGTTTAATACGTGTTGGCCTGTTGTATTGGGTCCCAAGGAGAGGTTTAATACGTGTTGGCCTTGGCCTGTTGTATTGGGTCCCAAGGAGAGGTTTAAAACGTGTTGGCCTTGGCCTGTTGTATTGGGTCCCAAGGAGAGGTTTAATACGTGTTGGCCTTGGCCTGTTGTATTGGGTCCGAAGGAGAGGTTTAAAACGTGTTGGCCTTGGCCTGTTGTATTGGGTCCCAAGGAGAGGTTTAATACGTGTTGGCCTTGGCCTGTTGTATTGGGTCCGAAGGAGAGGTTTAAAACGTGTTGGCCTTGGCCTGTTGTATTGGGTCCCAAGGAGAGGTTTAAAACGTGTTGGCCTGTTGTATTGGGTCCCAAGGAGAGGTTTAATACGTGTTGGCCTTGGCCTGTTGTATTGGGTCCCAAGGAGAGGTTTAAAACGTGTTGGCCTTGGCCTGTTGTATTGGGTCCCAAGGAGAGGTTTAATACGTGTTGGCCTTGGCCTGTTGTATTGGGTCCGAAGGAGAGGTTTAAAACGTGTTGGCCTTGGCCTGTTGTATTGGGTCCCAAGGAGAGGTTTAATACGTGTTGGCCTTGGCCTGTTGTATTGGGTCCGAAGGAGAGGTTTAAAACGTGTTGGCCTTGGCCTGTTGTATTGGGTCCCAAGGAGAGGTTTAAAACGTGTTGGCCTGTTGTATTGGGTCCCAAGGAGAGGTTTAAAACGTGTTGGCCTTGGCCTGTTGTATTGGGTCCCAAGGAGAGGTTTAATACGTGTTGGCCTTGGCCTGTTGTATTGGGTCCCAAGGAGAGGTTTAAAACGTGTTGGCCTTGGCCTGTTGTATTGGGTCCCAAGGAGAGGTTTAATACGTGTTGGCCTTGGCCTGTTGTATTGGGTCCCAAGGAGAGGTTTAATACGTGTTGGCCTTGGCCTGTTGTATTGGGTCCCAAGGAGAGGTTTAATACGTGTTGGCCTTGGCCTGTTGTATTGGGTCCCAAGGAGAGGTTTAATACGTGTTGGCCTTGGCCTGTTGTATTGGGTCCCAAGGAGAGGTTTAAAACGTGTTGGCCTTGGCCTGTTGTATTGGGTCCCAAGGAGAGGTTTAATACGTGTTGGCCTTGGCCTGTTGTATTGGGTCCCAAGGAGAGGTTTAAAACGAGTTGGCCTGTTGTATTGGGTCCCAAGGAGAGGTTTAAAACGTGTTGGCCTTGGCCTGTTGTATTGGGTCCCAAGGAGAGGTTTAAAACGAGTTGGCCTGTTGTATTGGGTCCCAAGGAGAGGTTTAAAACGTGTTGGCCTTGGCCTGTTGTATTGGGTCCCAAGGAGAGGTTTAAAACGAGTTGGCCTGTTGTATTGGGTCCCAAGGAGAGGTTTAAAACGTGTTGGCCTTGGCCTGTTGTATTGGGTCCCAAGGAGAGGTTTAAAACGTGTTGGCCTTGGCCTGTTGTATTGGGTCCAAAGGAGAGGTTTAAAACATGTTGGCCTGTTGTATTGGGTCCCAAGGAGAGGTTTAAAACGTGTTGGCCTTGGCCTGTTGTATTGGGTCCCAAGGAGAGGTTTAAAACGTGTTGGCCTGTTGTATTGGGTCCCAAGGAGAGGTTTAAAACGTGTTGGCCTTGGCCTGTTGTATTGGGTCCCAAGGAGAGGTTTAAAACGTGTTGGCCTTGGCCTGCTGTATTGGGTCCCAAGGCGAGGTTTAAAACGTGTTGGCCTGTTGTATTGGGTCCCAAGGAGAGGTTTAAAACGTGTTGGCCTTGGCCTGTTGTATTGGGTCCCAAGGAGAGGTTTAATACGTGTTGGCCTTGGCCTGTTGTATTGGGTCCCAAGGAGAGGTTTAAAACGTGTTGGCCTTGGCCTGTTGTATTGGGTCCCAAGGCGAGGTTTAAAACGTGTTGGCCTGTTGTATTGGGTCCCAAGGAGAGGTTTAAAACGTGTTGGCCTGTTGTATTGGGTCCCAAGGAGAGGTTTAAAACGTGTTGGCCTGTTGTATTGGGTCCCAAGGAGAGGTTTAAAACGTGTTGGCCTGTTGTATTGGGTCCCAAGGAGAGGTTTAATACGTGGTTTTAACACGGGGTTTTCTACAGTAGTCTGTTGTATTGTGTGTAATAGTCCTGGGGGTTTTCTACAGTAGTCTGTTGTATTGTGTGTAATAGTCCTGGGGGTTTTCTACAGTAGTCTGTTGTATTGTGTGTAATAGTCCTGGGGGTTTTCTACAGTAGTCTGTTGTATTGTGTGTAATAGTCCTGGGGGTTTTCTACAGTAGTCTGTTGTATTGTGTGTAATAGTCCTGGGGGTTTTCTACAGTAGTCTATTGTATTGTGTGTAATAGTCCTGGGGGTTTTCTACAGTAGTCTGTTGCGTACAACTGCCCTGGTTGTGTGTCTGTGTATTGTGTAATTGGTGATTTCCACAGTACTCTATTGTATATACTGTAATTGTTCTGGCTTTGTGTGTTTGTCTGTATTGTGTTTCAGGGTTCAATCTGTGGAGGAGAGAAACAAAGTCATGACTGAGACATGGAACCAGCTCCAAGAGCATGCCGCCATGGTGCTCTTACAGAACTGACAGCAAGTTGTTACCATCTAACAGAACTGACAACAAGTTGTTACCATCTAACAGAACTGACAACAAGCGGTTACCATCTAACAGAACTGACAACAAGCGGTTACCATCTAACAGAACTGACAACAAGCTGTTACCATCTAACAGAACTGACAACAAGCGGTTACCATCTAACAGAACTGACAACAAGCGGTTACCATCTAACAGAACTGACAACAAGCGGTTACCATCTAACAGAACTGACAACAAGCTGTTACCATCTAACAGAACTGACAACAAGCTGTTACCATCTAACAGAACTGACAACACCCTGTTACCATCTAACAGAACTGACAACAAGCTGTTACCATCTAACAGAACTGACAACAAGCTGTTACCATCTAACAGAACTGACAACAAGCGGTTACCATCTAACAGAACTGACAACAAGCGGTTACCATCTAACAGAACTGACAACACCCTGTTACCATCTAACAGAACTGACAACAAGCTGTTACCATCTAACAGAACTGACAACAAGCGGTTACCATCTAACAGAACTGACAACAAGCTGTTACCATCTAACAGAACTGACAACAAGCTGTTACCATCTAACAGAACTGACAACAAGCTGTTACCATCTAACAGAACTGACAACAAGCTGTTACCATCTAACAGAACTGACAACAAGCTGTTACCATCTAACAGAACTGACAACACCCTGTTACCATCTAACAGAACTGACAACAACAACTTGTTACCCTCTTACAGAACCAACACCATGTTACCCTCTTACAGAACCAACACCCTGTTCCCCTCTTACAGAACCAACACTCTGTTACCCTCTTACTGAACCAACACCCTGTTCCCCTCTTACAGAACCAACACCCTGTTCCCCTCTTAATGAACCAACACCCTGTTACCATTTTACAGAACCAACACCCTGTTACCATCTTACAGAACCAACACCCTGTTCCCCTCTTACAGAACCAACACCCTGTTACCCTCTTACTGAACCAACACCCTGTTCCCCTCTTACAGAACCAACACCCTGTTACCCTCTTACTGAACCAACAGCCTGTTCCCCTCTTACAGAACCAACACCCTGTTACCCTCTTACAGAACCAACACCCTGTTACTATTTTACAGAACCAACACCCTGTTACCATCTTACAGAACCAACACCCTGTTACCATTTTACAGAACCAACACCCTGTTCCCCTCTTACAGAACCAACACCCTGTTACCCTCTTACAGAACCAACACCCTGTTACTATTTTACAGAACCAACAGCCTGTTCCCCTCTTACAGAACCAACACCCTGTTCCCCTCTTACAGAACCACCAGAAGCAGGACATTACCACGGCCACATGTCTTCCGTCACTACAAAGACTGACACATGAAAACCTACAGGATATATTGATTGAATACTACATCTCCCTCAGCGTAACCTTTGTTCTTCCAGGTTGGCATCTTGACTTTTAGGAAAAGCGGTAATGGAAGGTTTTACATTATTAGGTTTGATGTTAGCATATGTTACAGGCAATAATGTATGGGTTCTTACATCTGCTTTCTTAGATCCACTGAAGAATGGACCATGCTTTGATAGGGCTTTGAATAAATTGGGAGATTAAGACTAAAATGTAAATACAGTGTCACAACCAAGTGTCTCACACCAAACAAACGTTCCTTATATTGACAGGGTGTTCTGTCTTAGCCCAACATCTACATCCTTCTGAGGTATCATGCCTCAGAAGTCTCCAATATGACTATTTATTTATGAGAAAACCTAACCCTGTCTTCGCCCCTTATCGAAGGTAATGTCACAGTCCGCTCTGCTGAGCATGACACTTTGTGTCCAAGGAAAAAACAGATTTTCAGTTTATCCCTCTACTCTTCTCACATTCACTTAGCTATGGAACATCATCTTTCTCTGACAACCATGTTTCTGTAAAATAATACATTATATTGTGTCCTAAATGTGACCGACCGCCTTGAATCGGCCTAGGGGACACGCAGCCCGCGTACAGCAGTTGGACAGAGGGAGATTCCAGCTCAAAGCACTATACTTGTACGGCTCCGGTTACCTTGGATAAAGAAGGACTTTTTTAAAAGAACAGTTTTCTTTAATATTTCTTAGACAAGAAGATACAACAGAGATCCAGAGGAAACTAGAATTGCCCATATATAGATGCCTTGTTCAAAACAACTGGGAACTCTTGGAAAAAGTAGGAGTTGGATGACCAATGTTCAATTAGATTTTTCCCAGTCTGAGTTTTTTCGAGTTCCGAGTTGATTTGAACGCGGCAAGAGTTGCAATCTGGTCTCGAAACTCGATGATCAACTCTTCTTAGCCACACAGTTTATATTCTACACATACACGTAATTTACAGTCCAGCAAATGGTCACAGCTGTCTGCCATTCCTGGGTTGGCCATTAACTGCAGCTCAAAACCAGCTCAGAATCCGTTACCCGTTCTAACTTCAAAACCAGCTCAGAATCAGTTACCCATTCTAACTTCAAAACCAGCTCAGAATCAGTTACCCATTCTAACTTCAAAACAAGCTCAGAATCAGTTACCCATTCTAACTTCAAAACCAGCTCAGAATCAGTTACCCATTCTAACTTCAAAACCAGCTCAGAATCAGTTACCCATTCTAACTTCAAAACCAGCTCAGAATCAGTTACCCATTCTAACTTCAAAACCAGCTCAGAATCAGTTACCCATTCTAACTTCAAAACCAGCTCAGAATCAGTTACCCGTTCTAACTTCAAAACCAGCTCAGAATCAGTTACCCATTCTAACTTCAAAACCAGCTCAGAATCAGTTACCCATTCTAACTTCAAAACCAGCTCAGAATCAGTTACCCGTTCTAACTTCAAAACCAGCTCAGAATCAATTACCCATTCTAACTTCAAAACCAGCTCAGAATCAGTTACCCATTCTAACTTCAAAACCAGCTCAGAATCAGTTACCCGTTCTAACTTCAAAACCAGCTCAGAATCAGTTACCCATTCTAACTTCAAAACCAGCTCAGTCCCCTCCCCCTCGCGCTTGCTATTGATGGAAACAGACTGAACTCTTGCTCTGCCCAATCAAACTGCCCCGTTTGTGCCATCTGCCTAGGCATTGACTGGTAGCGGTAAAGGGCCTGGGCTAAACCAATACAAATGTTCAGACTTTTGAACTCTGTATTGTTGGGAAAGGGCTTGTAAGGAAGCAGTTCACGGTAAAGTCTACACCTGTTGTATTCAGCTCATGTGACAAATAATATTAGATTGTTGATTAGACCAGATCTTTCATGCACATTGCTAGATATTTGACTCAAAGTATTTCTGGCATGTTTCACAGGCTCTGACTGTATGCTCTATATCAGCATTCATATTGGGCCAGAATAACACTGCTTCTGCACGTAATTTGGATTTTTCAACCCCTAGATGGCCCTCATGTACAGTGGCAAGAAAAAGTACCTCTTGGAATGTACTGGATTTCTGCATAATTTGGTCATAAAATTAGATCTGATCTTCATCTAAGTCACAACAACAGACAAACAAACAGTCTGCTAAAACTAATAACACACAAATTGTATTTTTCTTGTCTATATTGACTACATCATTTAAACATTCAGTGTAGGTTGGAAAAAGTATGTGAACCCCTAGGCTAATGATTCTACAAAAGATAATTGGAGTCAGCTAACCTAGAGTCCAATCATTGAGATGAGATTGGAGATGTTGGTTGGAGCTGCCCTTGGAAATACCATTAATACATACTGTATTAATGATACCAGGGTAGGTTTATGTTATTCTATAGACCATACTGTATTAATGATACCAGGGTAGGTTACTTTATGTTATAGAATAACATAAAGTAACCTACTCTGGTATCATTAATACAGTATGGTCTATAGAATAACATAAAGTAACCTACCCTGGTATCATTAATACAGAATGGTCTATAGAATAACATAAAGTAACCTACCCTGGTATTATTAATACAGTATGGTCTATAGAATAACATAAAGTAACCTACCCTGGTATCATTAATACAGTATGGTCTATAGAATAACATAAACCTACCATCATTAATACAGTATGGTCTATAGAACAACATAAAGTAACCTACCCTGGTATCATTAATACAGTATGGTCTATAGAATAACATAAACCTACCCTGGTATTATTAATACAGCATGGTCTATAGAATAACATAAAGTAACCTACTCTGGTATCATTAATACAGTATGGTCTATAGAATAACATAAAGTAACCTACCCTGGTATCATTAATACAGTATGGTCTATAGAATAACATAAAGTAACCTACCCTGGTATCATTAATACAGTATGGTCTATAGAATAACATAAACCTACCCTGGTATTATTAATACAGCATGGTCTATAGAATAACATAAAGTAACCTACCCTGGTATCATTAATACAGTATGGTCTATAGAATAACATACAGTAACCTACTCTGGTATCATTAATACAGTATGGTCTATAGAATAACATAAAGTAACCTACTCTGGTATCATTAATACAGTATGGTCTATAGAATAACATAAACCTACCCTGGTATTATTAATACAGCATGGTCTATAGAATAACATAAAGTAACCTACTCTGGTATCATTAATACAGTATGGTCTATAGAATAACATAAAGTAACCTACCCTGGTATTATTAATACAGTATGGTCTATAGAATAACATAAAGTAACCTACTCTGGTATCAATAATACAGCATGGTCTATAGAATAACATAAAGTAACCTACTCTGGTATCATTAATACAGTATGGTCTATAGAATAACATAAACCTACCCTGGTATTATTAATACAGCATGGTCTATAGAATAACATAAAGTAACCTACCCTGGTATCATTAATACAGTATGGTCTATAGAATAACATAAAGTAACCTACCCTGGTATCATTAATACAGTATGGTCTATAGAATAACATAAAGTAACCTACTCTGGTATCATTAATACAGTATGGTCTATAGAATAACATAAACCTACCCTGGTATTATTAATACAGCATGGTCTATAGAATAACATAAAGTAACCTACCCTGGTATTATTAATACAGCATGGTCTATAGAATAACATAAAGTAACCTACCCTGGTATCATTAATACAGTATGGTCTATAGAATAACATAAAGTAACCTACTCTGGTATCATTAATACAGTATGGTCTATAGAATAACATAAAGGAACCTACCCTGGTATTATTAATACAGTATGGTCTATAGAATAACATAAACCTACCCTGGTATTATTAATACAGTATGGTCTATAGAATAACATAAAGTAACCTACTCTGGTATCATTAATACAGTATGGTCTATAGAATAACATAAACCTACCCTGGTATTATTAATACAGCATGGTCTATAGAATAACATAAAGTAACCTACCCTGGTATCATTAATACAGTATGGTCTATAGAATAACATAAAGTAACCTACTCTGGTATCATTAATACAGTATGGTCTATAGAATAACATAAACCTACCCTGGTATCATTAATAAAGTATGGTCTATAGAATAACATAAAGTAACCTACCCTGGTATCATTAATACAGTATGGTCTATAGAATAACATAAAGTAACCTACTCTGGTATCATTAATACAGTATGGTCTATATAATAACATAAAGTAACCTACTCTGGTATCATTAATACAGTATGGTCTATAGAATAACATAAAGTAACCTACCCTGGTATTATTAATACAGTATGGTCTATAGAATAACATAAAGTAACCTACTCTGGTATCATTAATACAGCATGGTCTATAGAATAACATAATAACATAAAGTAACCTACCCTGGTATCATTAATACAGTATGGTCTATAGAATAACATAAACCTACCCTGGTATTATTAATACAGCATGGTCTATAGAATAACATAAAGTAACCTACCCTGGTATCATTAATACAGTATGGTCTATAGAATAACATACAGTAACCTACCCTGGTATCATTAATACAGTATGGTCTATAGAATAACATAAAGTAACCTACTCTGGTATCATTAATACAGTATGGTCTATAGAATAACATAAAGTAACCTACTCTGGTATCATTAATACAGTATGGTCTATAGAATAACATAAAGTAACCTACTCTGGTATCATTAATACAGTATGGTCTATAGAATAACATAAAGTAACCTACCCTGGTATCATTAATACAGTATGGTCTATAGAATAACATAAAGTAACCTACTCTGGTATCATTAATACAGTATGGTCTATAGAATAACATAAACCTACCCTGGTATTATTAATACAGCATGGTCTATAGAATAACATAAAGTAACCTACCCTGGTATCATTAATACAGTATGGTCTATAGAATAACATAAAGTAACCTACCCTGGTATCATTAATACAGTATGGTCTATAGAATAACATAAAGTAACCTACTCTGGTATCATTAATACAGTATGGTCTATAGAATAACATAAACCTACCCTGGTATTATTAATACAGCATGGTCTATAGAATAACATAAAGTAACCTACCCTGGTATCATTAATACAGTATGGTCTATAGAATAACATCAAGTAACCTACTCTGGTATCATTAATACAGTATGGTCTATAGAATAACATAAAGTAACCTACCCTGGTATTATTAATACAGTATGGTCTATAGAATAACATAAACCTACCCTGGTATTATTAATACAGTATGGTCTATAGAATAACATAAAGTAACCTACTCTGGTATCATTAATACAGTATGGTCTATAGAATAACATAAACCTACCCTGGTATCATTAATACAGTATGGTCTATAGAATAACATAAAGTAACCTACCCTGGTATCATTAATACAGTATGGTCTATAGAATAACATAAAGTAACCTACTCTGGTATCATTAATACAGTATGGTCTATATAATAACATAAAGTAACCTACTCTGGTATCATTAATACAGTATGGTCTATAGAATAACATAAAGTAACCTACTCTGGTATCATTAATACAGCATGGTCTATAGAATAACATAATAACATAAAGTAACCTACCCTGGTATTATTAATACAGTATGGTCTATAGAATAACATAAAGTAACCTACCCTGGTATTATTAATACAGTATGGTCTATAGAATAACATAAAGTAACCTACCATCATTAATACAGTATGGTCTATAGAATAACATAAAGTAACCTACTCTGGTATCATTAATACAGTATGGTCTATAGAATAACATAAAGTAACCTACCCTGGTATCATTAATACAGTATGGTCTATATAATAACATAAAGTAACCTACTCTGGTATTATTAATACAGTATGGTCTATAGAATAACATAAAGTAACCTACCCTGGTATCATTAATACAGCATGGTCTATAGAATAACATAAACCTACCCTGGTATTATTAATACAGCATGGTCTATAGAATAACATAAAGTAACCTACCCTGGTATCATTAATACAGTATGGTCTATAGAATAACATAAAGTAACCTACCCTGGTATCATTAATACAGTATGGTCTATAGAATAACATAAAGTAACCTACTCTGGTATCATTAATACAGTATGGTCTATAGAATAACATAAAGTAACCTACCCTGGTATCATTAATACAGTATGGTCTATATAATAACATAAAGTAACCTACTCTGGTATTATTAATACAGTATGGTCTATAGAATAACATAAAGTAACCTACCCTGGTATCATTAATACAGCATGGTCTATAGAATAACATAAACCTACCCTGGTATTATTAATACAGCATGGTCTATAGAATAACATAAAGTAACCTACCCTGGTATCATTAATACAGTATGGTCTATAGAATAACATAAAGTAACCTACCCTGGTATCATTAATACAGTATGGTCTATAGAATAACATAAAGTAACCTACCCTGGTATCATTAATACAGTATGGTCTATAGAATAACATAAAGTAACCTACCCTGGTATTATTAATACAGTATGGTCTATAGAATAACATAAAGTAACCTACCTTGGTATCATTAATACAGTATGGTCTATAGAATAACATAAAGTAACCTACCCTGGTATTATTAATACAGTATGGTCTATAGAATAACATAAAGTAACCTACCCTGGTATCATTAATACAGTATGGTCTATAGAATAACATAAAGTAACCTACCATCATTAATACAGTATGGTCTATAGAATAACATAAAGTAACCTACTCTGGTATCATTAATACAGTATGGTCTATAGAATAACATAAAGTAACCTACTCTGGTATCATTAATACAGTATGGTCTATAGAATAACATAAAGTAACCTACTCTGGTATCATTAATACAGTATGGTCTATAGAATAACATAAAGTAACCTACCCTGGTATCATTAATACAGTATGGTCTATAGAATAACATAAAGTAACCTACTCTGGTATCATTAATACAGTATGGTCTATAGAATAACATAAACCTACCCTGGTATTATTAATACAGCATGGTCTATAGAATAACATAAAGTAACCTACCCTGGTATCATTAATACAGTATGGTCTATAGAATAACATAAAGTAACCTACCCTGGTATCATTAATACAGTATGGTCTATAGAATAACATAAAGTAACCTACTCTGGTATCATTAATACAGTATGGTCTATAGAATAACATAAACCTACCCTGGTATTATTAATACAGCATGGTCTATAGAATAACATAAAGTAACCTACCCTGGTATCATTAATACAGTATGGTCTATAGAATAACATCAAGTAACCTACTCTGGTATCATTAATACAGTATGGTCTATAGAATAACATAAAGTAACCTACCCTGGTATTATTAATACAGTATGGTCTATAGAATAACATAAACCTACCCTGGTATTATTAATACAGTATGGTCTATAGAATAACATAAAGTAACCTACTCTGGTATCATTAATACAGTATGGTCTATAGAATAACATAAACCTACCCTGGTATCATTAATACAGTATGGTCTATAGAATAACATAAAGTAACCTACCCTGGTATCATTAATACAGTATGGTCTATAGAATAACATAAAGTAACCTACTCTGGTATCATTAATACAGTATGGTCTATATAATAACATAAAGTAACCTACTCTGGTATCATTAATACAGTATGGTCTATAGAATAACATAAAGTAACCTACTCTGGTATCATTAATACAGCATGGTCTATAGAATAACATAATAACATAAAGTAACCTACCCTGGTATTATTAATACAGTATGGTCTATAGAATAACATAAAGTAACCTACCCTGGTATTATTAATACAGTATGGTCTATAGAATAACATAAAGTAACCTACCATCATTAATACAGTATGGTCTATAGAATAACATAAAGTAACCTACTCTGGTATCATTAATACAGTATGGTCTATAGAATAACATAAAGTAACCTACCCTGGTATCATTAATACAGTATGGTCTATATAATAACATAAAGTAACCTACTCTGGTATTATTAATACAGTATGGTCTATAGAATAACATAAAGTAACCTACCCTGGTATCATTAATACAGCATGGTCTATAGAATAACATAAACCTACCCTGGTATTATTAATACAGCATGGTCTATAGAATAACATAAAGTAACCTACCCTGGTATCATTAATACAGTATGGTCTATAGAATAACATAAAGTAACCTACCCTGGTATCATTAATACAGTATGGTCTATAGAATAACATAAAGTAACCTACTCTGGTATCATTAATACAGTATGGTCTATAGAATAACATAAAGTAACCTACCCTGGTATCATTAATACAGTATGGTCTATATAATAACATAAAGTAACCTACTCTGGTATTATTAATACAGTATGGTCTATAGAATAACATAAAGTAACCTACCCTGGTATCATTAATACAGCATGGTCTATAGAATAACATAAACCTACCCTGGTATTATTAATACAGCATGGTCTATAGAATAACATAAAGTAACCTACCCTGGTATCATTAATACAGTATGGTCTATAGAATAACATAAAGTAACCTACCCTGGTATCATTAATACAGTATGGTCTATAGAATAACATAAAGTAACCTACCCTGGTATCATTAATACAGTATGGTCTATAGAATAACATAAAGTAACCTACCCTGGTATTATTAATACAGTATGGTCTATAGAATAACATAAAGTAACCTACCCTGGTATCATTAATACAGTATGGTCTATAGAATAACATAAAGTAACCTACCCTGGTATTATTAATACAGTATGGTCTATAGAATAACATAAAGTAACCTACCCTGGTATCATTAATACAGTATGGTCTATAGAATAACATAAAGTAACCTACCATCATTAATACAGTATGGTCTATAGAATAACATAAAGTAACCTACCATCATTAATACAGTATGGTCTATAGAATAACATAAAGTAACCTACCCTGGTATTATTAATACAGTATGGTCTATAGAATAACATAAAGTAACCTACCCTGGTATCATTAATACAGTATGGTCTATAGAATAACATAAAGTAACCTACTCTGGTATTATTAATACAGTATGGTCTATAGAATAACATAAAGTAACCTACCCTGGTATCATTAATACAGTATGGTCTATAGAATAACATAAACCTACCCTGGTATCATTAATACAGTATGGTCTATAGAATAACATAAACCTACCCTGGTATTATTAATACAGTATGGTCTATAGAATAACATAAAGTAACCTACCCTGGTATTATTAATACAGTATGGTCTATAGAATAACATAAAGTAACCTACCCTGGTATTATTAATACAGTATGGTCTATAGAATAACATAAAGTAACCTACTCTGGTATCATTAATACAGTATGGTCTATAGAATAACATAAAGTAACCTACTCTGGTATCATTAATACAGTATGGTCTATAGAATAACATAAAGTAACCTACCCTGGTATCATTAATACAGTATGGTCTATAGAATAACAAAAAGTAACCTACCCTGGTATTATTAATACAGCATGGTCTATAGAATAACATAAAGTAACCTACCCTGGTATCATTAATACAGTATGGTCTATAGAATAACATAAAGTAACCTACCCTGGTATTATTAATACAGTATGGTCTATAGAATAACATAATTAATGTAATTGGTTCAGAGTTTGTTTTGATATTTTAACCTGCGTGTCATGATCGCATTTGGTGTAGGGGGACAAAATAAATGTATGCATGATAGCGCATGATGGCGCACGCGCGCAGCCGGTTTGGGTTCTGTGTATGTGCTGTTATTGTGAAGTGGAAACGTCTATGAGCCGAGAAGTGGAAGGCCATACAAGCTCACAGAACGGGACCGCCAAGTGCTGAAGTGTGTACAGCATAAAAATCATCTGTCCTCGGTTGCAACACTCACTACCGAGTTCCAAACTGAGGAATTAAAGGAATTACTCTCCTTCAAAAATACAAGGCAAGTCTGGGCCTGCGCCATAGAGATAGATAGAGGACTCATCTTTATATCTGTTGCCATTATAGCATAAAATCAAATCTCTCCCATTATAGCATAACAGCATGGGCAGCGCCATTGAGGCAATCTCCATATTGAAGTAGTAATTTTTCTTCATGATGATCCAGATAGGACATGACTCCAACAGGGTTATCGGGATGGATCAGCCAATAAAGTTGGAAGTCCCACCCAGTTAACTATATTAAATACAACCTATATTAATAGAATCTTTTGGCGACTAGGGGCCTCTATTATTCTCTATGGTCTGCACCAAGCCTGTCTGCAGGGTATATTGTGCTAGAGCGCCCTCTGGTGGCTTAACGCTCAATAAGGACTTAATGAGATATTATTCATTATTAGTATCAGTTATAAATAGAGAGTAATGAGAAGAACATTTTAATAATTAATGCCAATATTGGTTGCAGACCTTGCGGACCAAACTCCACTCCATGGTGAAGGAAGTTTACGAACTTCACCAACAGAGTGGAGAAGAGACCAGGCTTTGCGGAATCTAGCCCCGACTATATCGATTATTATTATTATCAGTTATAAATAGAGAGTAATGAGAAGAACATTTTTATAATTATTGCCTCTATTGGTTGCATGTGGCAGACCTTGCGGACCAAAGTCCACTCCATGGTTAGAGACCTTTGTAACAATAGTTGCTTTCCTTTCTTTGCTTGCTGAAATCCATACATTTTCAATAAACGTGAATACAACCACCGACTTTTTGCTTGTTTCCGTTTCTCGAAGGTGGCAACTCAGCACACGTGTCAATGTAAATCCGATGAAGTGTGTAAATGAAACCTATATAAAAATATTTATATGATTTCTCCCTCGTTATTTCTCAGTATCTCTAGAGTCTGGACAGAAATGTGCCAAGTCAATAAAGTTATGGAACAAATGTATTGTTTACTGGCGCCTGTAATGATCTACATTTGAATGGTTGTCACTAGCTGTAGATCGTGTGATTTGATTGGACACAAAGGCATACGTCATGTCATCCCTTTACTTCAGAAACGAGAATAAACGTCGGTGGTTGTATTTGATGAATGTTTATTGAAAAAGTATAGATTTCAGCAAACAAAGAAAGGCACGCAACTACAGAGGACAAACATAGATACAAGGTAGGCGTTTCATGATTTTTGACCTTGAGCGAATCGATGAAGTCGGAGCGAGATTCCGCAAAGCCTGGTCTCTGCTCCACTCTCTCTGATGGTGAAGTTCACTATAAACTTCCTTCACCATGGAATGAGGTTTAGTCCGCTAGGGGCAGACCTTGAGTTGGAGCCTATTGGCCTACCGAAATGTGGTCTATGACTAAAAAGAAAGTAAAGGTGGTAAATGTATTATATCTTAGTAAAAATGGCAATACGAACGAGGTGTCTATTCTCCATGTCAGTTTATCAGCACTTCTCTCCTGTCTGCCAGCGAGGAGGAGGAGGAGGAGGTCTCTGTTGTTTCTTCATTTACGTCACCCCTCTTTCAATCCCTTCCTCCTTCCGTCCTGCTCTACATACAACGTCAACGGGGGACACCACGTTCAAACTGGTTTCTCATATTAACACCCACCACAATCACTTCGCCACCATAAACCTCTTTTGGAACCAGGTGAGTTGAATATATGTTCATTGGTGAAATAAAGGAAGGAAACAACAGAGCGAATAGAGTAGACCGGCCGGAGAGGCGACAGTGTTTCTAGTCTAGCGTCATTTATCTCATTCCTTTTCACTCGGTTTGGAAATGGCTCTCTGTGTATCGCGAGTGTGTAATGTGCTTGTTTACGCGGTTGTTTCGTTATCTTTATGGCGGTTAACATCGGCTTGTAAACAAAAAGCCAGTCTACGTCAGCCACTATGTAGCCAAAATGTCGTCTTTTATTTGACTTCCACACTCTATGTCCCATGCCACAAACCGATGGCGTCGTGAGGGTGGGATGGAGGGAGTGTGAAAGAGACCCATAAACGAGTAGCGAGGCCACACTAGGTATCCCCATCTCAGAGCTGAGCCCTCCATGCCACTAGCGGGTCTGGCCGAACCTATCTTTAGTAGGCCCGTCCAGAACCTGTCTTTCTTCAACTTAGTTTTCCTGCCAAGTTATCGGCCCATTTAAAGATACAGCGCGTGTTCAGAGGCTAATAATGACCAACCAATTGAAACAAGTCCCGATGTTTTTTTGTGCTGTTGGATACAATTGGTACGACCATGGAGGAATGGTTAGGCTACTTTGAAACTGATAATGTAGGTCTGCCAGGTCTGAGTTGGTGAAGATACGTTGTTGCAGACACTCCATTGCATCAACATGCAATAGACTCGAGGCTGATGCTTCTTGTTCCAAATGAATGGATTTCTGACCCAATCTCTAGTCTTTTGTGAAGCATCAGCATTAGCCTCAACAACAATTAAAATCTAGTCCAGGGGAACACAGTTCTGGCCCTACCAGGTCTGGTGTACTGCTGCTTTTCTGTTCTACCTGATAATGAATTGCACCCACAATACAGTCAGGGACAGATATTTAGGCAACACAATGATATGGATTATTGTACTGCATTACAGGTACGCCCAATGTAATAGATAATTAATAGTAGTCAGATCTTGGTGAATAAACACTGCATACCAGGTGCTACTGAACATCTGGTTTATGAGTTGATAGTCTGGTACTGGAGATTACAGTAATGTCATGGAGGTGGTACAGTAGATTATAGTAATGTCATGGAGGTGGTATAGTAGATTATAGTAATGTCATTGAGGTGGTACAGCAGATTATAGTAATGTCATGGAGGTGGTACAGTAGATTATAGTAATGTCATGAAGGTGGTTCAGTAGATTATAGTAATGTCATGGAGGTGGTACAGTAGATTATAGTAATGTCATTGAGGTGGTACAGCAGATTATAGTAATGTCATGGAGGTGGTCATGTTGATTATAGTAATGTCATGGAGGTGGTACAGTAGATTATAGTAATGTCATTGAGGTGGTACAGCAGATTATAGTAATGTCATGGAGGTGGTATAGTAGATTATACTAATGTCATGGAGGTGGTCATGTAGATTATAGTAATGTCATGGAGGTGGTACTGTAAATTATAGTAATGTCGGAGGTGGTATAGTAGATTATAGTAATGTCATGAAGGTGGTTCAGTAGATTATAGTAATGTCATGGAGGTGGTACTGTAGATTATAGTAATGTCATGAAGGTGGTTCAGTAGATTATAGTAATGTCATGGAGGTGGTACTGTAGATTATAGTAATGTCATGGAGGTGGTCATGTTGATTATAGTAATGTCATGGAGGTGGTACTGTAGATTATAGTAATGTCATGAAGGTGGTTCAGTAGATTATAGTAATGTCATGGAGGTGGTACTGTAAATTATAGTAATGTCGGAGGTGGTATAGTAGATTATAGTAATGTCATGAAGGTGGTTCAGTAGATTATAGTAATGTTATGGAGGTGGTACTGTAGATTATAGTAATGTCATGGAGGTGGTACAGTAGATTATAGTAATAGTAATGTCATGGAGGTGGTACAGTAGATTATAGTAATGTCATGGAGGTGGTACTGTAGATTATAGTAATGTCACGGAGGTGGTACTGTAGATTATAGTAATGTCATAGAGGTGGTATAGTAGATTATAGTAATGTCATAGAGGTGGTACAGTAGATTATAGTAATGTCACGGAGGTGGTATAGTAGATTATAGTAATGTCATGGAGGTGGTTCAGTAGATTATAGTAATGTAATGGAGGTGGTACTGTAGATTATAGTAATGTCATGGAGGTGGTACAGTAGATTATAGTAATGTCATTGAGGTGGTACAGCAGATTATAGTAATGTCATGGAGGTGGTACAGTAGATTATAGTAATGTCATGGAGGTGGTACTGTAAATTATAGTAATGTCGGAGGTGGTATAGTAGATTATAGTAATGTCATGAAGGTGGTTCAGTAGATTATAGTAATGTCATGGAGGTGGTACTGTAGATTATAGTAATGTCATGGAAGTGGTACAGTAGATTATAGTAATGTCATGGAGGTGGTACAGTAGATTATAGTAATAGTAATGTCATGGAGGTGGTACAGTAGATTATAGTAATGTCATGGAGGTGGTACTGTAGATTATAGTAATGTCACGGAGGTGGTACTGTAGATTATAGTAATGTCATGGAGGTGGTACTGTAGATTATAGTAATGTCATGGAGGTGGTACAGTAGATTATAGTAATGTCATGGAGGTGGCACAGTAGATTATAGTAATGTCATGGAGGTGGGACAGTAGATTATAGTAATGTCATGGAGGTGGTACAGTAGATTATAGTAATAGTAATGTCATAGAGGTGGTACAGTAGATTATAGTAATGTCACGGAGGTGGTATAGTAGATTATAGTAATGTCATGGAGGTGGTACTGTAGATTATAGTAATGTCATGGAGGTGGTACAGTAGATTATAGTAATGTCATGGAGGTGGCACAGTAGATTATAGTAATGTCATGGAGGTGGGACAGTAGATTATAGTAATGTCATGGAGGTGGTACAGTAGATTATAGTAATGTCATGGAGGTGGTACTGTAGATTATAGTAATGTCATGGAGGTGGGACAGTAGATTATAGTAATAGTAATGTCATAGAGGTGGTATAGTAGATTATAGTAATATCAATGCGGTGGTACAGTAGATTATAGTAATGTCATGGAGGTGGTACAGTAGATTATAGTAATGTCATGGAGGTGGTACTGTAGATTATAGTAATGTCATGGAGGTGGTACAGTAGATTATAGTAATGTCATGGAGGTGGTACAGTAGATTATAGTAATGTCATGGAGGTGGTACAGTAGATTATAGTAATGTCACGGAGATGGTACTGTAGATTATAGTAATGTCATGGAGGTGGTACTGTAGATTATAGTAATGTCATGGAGGTGGTACAGTAGATTATAGTAATGTCATGGAGGTGGTACTGTAGATTATAGTAATGTCATGGAGGTGGTACAGTAGATTATAGTAATGTCATGGAGGTGGTACAGTAGATTATAGTAATGTCATGGAGGTGGGACAGTAGATTATAGTAATAGTAATGTCATAGAGGTGGTATATTAGATTATAGTAATATCAATGCGGTGGTACAGTAGATTATAGTAATGTCATGGAGGTGGTACAGTAGATTATAGTAATGTCATGGAGGTGGTACTGTATATTATATTAATAGTAATGTAATAGTGGTACAGTAGATTATAGTAATGTCATGGAGTTGGTCATGTTGATTATAGTAATGTCATGGAGGTGGTCATGTTGATTATAGTGATGTCATGGAGGTGGTACAGTAGATTATAGTAATGTCATTGAGGTGGTACAGTAGATTATAGTAATGTCATGGAGGTGGTACAGTAGATTATAGTAATGTCATGGAGGTGGTACTGTAGATTATATTAATAGTAATGTAATAGTGGTACTGTAGATTATAGTAATGTCATGGAGGTGGTCAGATTGATTATAGTAATGTCATGGAGGTGGTACAGTATATTATAGTAATGTCATGGAGGTGGTACAGTAGATTATAGTAATGTCACGGAGGTGGTACAGTAGATTATATTAATAGTAATGTAATAGTGGTACAGTAGATTATAGTAATGTCATGGAGGTGGTCATGTTGATTATAGTAATGTCATGGAGGTGGTACTGTAAATTATATTAATATCGGAGGTGGTGCAGTAGATTATAGCAATAGTAATGTCATGGAGGTGGTCATGTTGATTATAGTAATGTCATCTCTGTACAGCACTTTGAGATATCAGCTGATGTACGAAGGGCTATATAAAATAAATTTGATTGATTGATTGATTGATGTCATGGAGGTGGTACAGTAGATTATAGTAATGTCATGGAGGTGGTACTGTAAATTATAGTAATGTCATGAAGGTGGTTCAGTAGATAATAGTAATAGTAATGTCATTGAGGTGGTACAGGAGATTACCATTCGGGCTTCAGTAAAAAACATAGCACAATTACAGCAGGCATGAATGTTTTAAATGATATCACTGAAGCCCTTGACAAAAAACAGCACTGTGGCTTTTGATACAGTTGATCATGCTATACTGAGACAGAGATTGTCGAGAGTAGGTCTTTCGGAGCATGCAGTTGCATGGTTTGCTAACTATCTGTCTGATAGAACTCAGTGCACTCTGTTTGATGGGCTCATTTCTGTCTGTAGTGGTGTGCCCCAGGGCTGTGTACTTGGTCCCATCTTATTCACTATTTATATTAATCATTTAGACAAAAATGTGCAAAATGCACAACTTCACTTATGCTGATGATACTGTTATTTATTGTTGTGCCTCGTCTCTCACAAAAGCTTTCCAGAACTTGCAAACTGCTTTTTATACTGTTCAACATACCTTTCAATTAAAGCTTATCCTCAATACTGACAAAACTAAACTACAGGTGTTTTCTAAAGCAAGAAATAGACCTCTGAACCTTTCACCTATTACTACCTGTCAGGGCAAGGAGATTGAGACTAACCTCATATAAATATCTTGGAATTTGAATTGATGATGGCCTCTTTTTTAAATTGCACATTCAAGAACTTACAAAAAAATGTAAACTGAAGTTGGGATTTTATTTTAGGAACAAGGCCTGTTTTTCTTTTGAAGCCAGAAGGAGGCTAGTATCAGCTACATTTATGCCTATACTAGACTATGGGGATATTTTATATATGAATGCTTCTGCTCAGTGTTTGGAATCAATTGACACCCTTTACCATGGCACATTGAGATTTATTTTAAACTGCAAAACCCTTACACACCACTGCACTTTATATACCAGGGTTGACTGGCCTTCTCTAGTCACTCGTAGGCTCAGTCACTGGTATACTTTTTTTATAAAGCCATTTTGGGTTTACTACCTTTTTATTTGGCCATTTTTATTGTTCAGAAAAGGGCTTTTATGTTCTCTGTCATCGGCTTGTAACACCTTTACATCATATTTTTCAACTGGAAGAACTTGTCCCGATTGGTGTTTTTTCCCCACCTTCATTTAACCAGGTAGGCCAGTTGAGAACATGTTCTCATTTACAAATGCGACCTGGCCAAGATAAAGCAAAGCAGTGCGACACTGCTTTGTGATGCCGGTGATGTCTGGTGAGGACCTGCCTTACAACAGGCCTAACAAACCCTCGGTCCAGCCTCTCTCAGCCTATTGCGGACAGTCTGAGCACTGATGGAGGGATTGTGTGTTCCTGGTGTAAATCGGGCAGTTGTTGCCATCCTGTACCTGTCCCGCAGGTGTGCTGTTCGAATGTACTGATCCTGTGCAGGTGTTGTTGCACGTGGTCTGCCACTGCGAGGATGATCAGCTGTCCGTCCTGTCTCCCTGTTGCGCTGTCTTAGGTGTCTCATATTACGGACATTGAAATGTATTGCCCTGGCCACATCTGCAGTCCTCATGCCTTCTTGCAGCATGCCCAAGGCTCGTTCACGCAGATGAGCAGGGACCCTGGGCATCTTTCTTTTGGTGTTTTTCAGAGTCAGTCACTCTTTAGTGTCCTAAGTTTTCATAACTGTGACCTTAATTGCCTGTAAGCTGTTAGTGTCTTAACGACCGTTCCACAGGTGCATGTTCATTCATTGCTTATGGTTCATTGAACAAGCATGGTTAACAGTGTTTAAACCTTTTACAATGAAGATCTGTGAAGTTATTTGGATTTTTACGAATTATCATTGAAAGACAAGAGTTCTGAAAAAGGGACGATTCTTTTTTTTGACTCAGTTTAGTGCCAACCATCAAACCACAACTCTTAACTTCTTGATCCTACTTGAGACGCAGACGTCTCAAGTAGGCACCTGGAAATGCAAATGCGCTACGCTAAATGCTAAATGTACTCGTTAAAACTCAAACGTTCATTAAAATACACATGCAGGGTATTGAATTAAAGTTACACTCGTTGTGAATCTAGCCAACAAGTCAGATTTTTAAAATGCTTTTCGGCGAAAGCATGAGAAGCTATTATCTGATAGCATGCAACACCCCAAAATGCCTGAAGGCGACGTAAACAAAATAATTAGCGTAGCCGGCGCTACACAAAAACGCAGAAATAAAATATAAAACATTCATTACCTTTGATGATATTCTTTGTTGGCACTCCTATATGTCCCATAAACATCACAAATTGGTCTTTTTCCCGATTAAATCCGTCCATGAATGCCCAAAATATCCATTTGTATAGCCTGTCTGCTTCACGAAAAAAGCTCTCTTCCAACACGCAACGTCATTTTTAAAAATGATATAAGTTGCCTATATTCTTTGACAAAACACTTCAACCTACTTTTGTAACCCAACTTTAGGTATTTGTAAACGTTAATAAGCGATCAAATTGATCACTGGGCGATCAGTATTCAATAGCAGCTACTCAAGAAAACAATGTCCATTTTTCAATCTTCCAAAATCGATTGAGGTAGGCTGGATGGAATGACGGATCTATTGGTAATGTCTCAAAGGATTTTTGTCAATGAAAATGACGTTTTTGGCGACATCGTGTGGAAGCTGTAGGAAATGCATCCGTGTCCATATTAAATTTGGTGAAAGGGGCGCATGGATACTTTTTTCAGCTTTCAGTGACAAGTTTTTCTTGCGCTTTTCGATGAAACACACGCTCTGTTATAGTCACAGCCGTGATTTAACAAGTTTTAGAAACTTCAGAGTGTTTTCTATCCACACATACTAATCATATGCATATACTATATTCCTGGCATGAGTAGCAGGACGCTGAAATGTTGCGCGATTTTTAACAGAATGTTCGAAAAAAGAGGGGGTAGGATGAAGAGGTTAACCACTTAGCTAGATAGCGAACTAGCTACTAAATTAGAGCAAAGCATTAAATGCATTGCATTTATCACATTTTAGACAGTTAGTTGGTTATAAGATATCTAGCTGGCAAACATTTAGTTGTGAATTCCAGATCACCTGGCATGAGCTGCACAACAGTGAGTGACTTACAAGGCTCCGGTCTCTCATTGTTGTGTGCTTGTAAACAAATATCACGTGACTGAGGACGAGCAAAAAGAAATTAAGAACCTGGTCTTCTTTATCTCCTGTTGTATTGCACAAGTTGACTTCAGCTATTTACTTAAAATGGCTACAAATATTACCATTTGTTTAAAAAAACTTCAAAGAAATAGTTTCAACGGTATTTAAAAACCATCCCATGGCTTTTTCCAAATACCTTTGTATACGGTGTACTAGTACTAACCAACAAACCACAACTCTAAACTGGTACCAATCTAGCCTCGTTGCCAGTCTGTTTAGCTAAAATTAATGTTACGTGTCAAAGAGACTGGTCTTTCTTCAAAATTGCCATTAATGAACTTGAGGAGAACAGAAGATTTGATCTTGATTGGATAACCCCCACAGCTATCCTCCAATCAAAGGTTATGCAAATATTTGAACATGTGTTTTTCTCCACAGATTGTGTTCGTGTCCGGTTGCTGAGTGACTGTATTTGGTTTGTCCGCACGAAACCAGTCTGTCTGTTGCTAGCTCACATCAAATTCCTCTAACTATATATACTGAACAAAAATATAAACACAACATGCTATAATTTCAAAGATTTTACTGAGTTACATTTTGTAAAATGTTACATGAACTGTATTAGGCCTGAATCTATGGATTTCACATGACTGGGAATACAGATATGCATCTGTTGGGCATAGATACCTTTTTATTTTTTAAAGGTAGGGTCATGGATCAGAAAACCAGTCAGTATCTAGTGTGACCACCATTTGCCTCATGCATCTCTTTCACATAGAGTTGATAAGGCTGTTAATTGTGACCTGTGGAATGTTATGCCACTCCTCTTCAATGGCTGTGTGAAGTTGACAGACAGAACACTATTAGAACCCTGTGATGGACTGGACAGGACAGACAGAACACTATTAGAACGCTGTCATGGACTGGACAGGACAGACAGAACACTATTAGAACCCTGTGATGGACTGGACAGGACAGACAGAACACTATTAGAACCCTGTGATGGACTGGACAGGACAAACAGACAGAACACTATTAGAACCCTGTGATGGACTGGACAGGACAAACAGACAGAACACTATTAGAACCCTGTGATGGACTGGACAGGACAGACAGAACACTATTAGAACCCTGTGATGGACTGGACAGGACAAACAAGCTGTGCATTATCATACAGAAACATGAGGTGATGGACTGGACAGGACAAACAAGCTGTGCATTATCATACAGAAACATGAGGTGATGGACTGGACAGGACAAACAAGCTGTGCATTATCATACAGAAACATGAGGTGATGGACTGGACAGGACAAACAAGCTGTACATTATCATACAGAAACATGAGGTGATGGACTGGACAGGACAAACAAGCTGTACATTATCATACAGAAACATGAGGTGATGGACTGGACAGGACAAACAAGCTGTACATTATCATACAGAAACATGAGGTGATGGACTGGACAGGACAAATAAGCTGTGCATTATCATACAGAAACATGAGGTGATGGACTGGACAGGACAAATAAGCTGTGCATTATCATGCTGAAACATGAGGTGATGGACTGGACTAGAGGTCGACCGATTAATCGGAATGGCCCATTAATTAGGGCCGATTTCAAGTTTTCATAACAATCGGAAATCGGTATTTTTGGGTGCCGATTTTTTTTTTTTTTATGTAATTTTTTTAGACCTTTTATTTAATCTTTATTTAACTTGGCAAGTCAGTTAAGAACACATTCTTATTTTCAATGACGGCCTAGAAACGGTGGGTTAACTGCCTCGTTCAGGGGCAGAACAACAGATTTTCACATTGTCAGCTCGGGGGATCCAATCTTGCAACCTTACAGTTAACTAGTCCAACGCAATAACGACCTGCCTCTCTCTCATTGCACTCCACAAGGAGACTGACTGTTACACGAATGCAGTAAGCCAAGGTAAGTTGCTAGCTAGCATTAAACTTATCTTATAAAAAACAATCCATCATAATCACTAGTTAACTACACATGGTTGATGATATTATTAGATATTATCTAGCGTGTCCTTCGTTGCATATAATCTGACTGAGCATACAAGTATCTGACTGAGTGGTGGCAGGCAGAAGCAGGTGCGTAAACATTCATTCAAACAGCACTTTCGTGCATTTTGCCAGCAGCTCTTCATTGTGCGTCAAGCATTGCGCTGTTTATGACTTCAAGCCTATCAACTCCCGAGATGAGGCTGGTGTGACCGAAGTGAAATGGCTAGCTAGTTAGCGCGCGCTAATAGCCTTTCAAACTTCACTCGCTCTGAGCCTTGGAGTGGTTGTTTCCTTTGCTCTGCATGGAGTGGTTGTTTCATTTGCTCTGTATGGGTAACACTGCTTCGTTGTGTTGCTGATCCGAGCCCAGGGAGGAGCGAGGAGAGGGACGGAAGCTATACTGTTACACTGGCAATACTAAAGTGACTATAAGAACATCCAATAGTCAAAGGTAAATGAAATACAAATGGTAAAGAGAGAAATAGTCCTATAATTCCTATAGTAACTACAAACTAAAACTTCTTACCTGGGAATATTGAAGACTCATGTTAAAAGGAACCACCAGCTTTCATATGTTCTCATGTTCTGAGCAAGGAACTGAAACGTTAGCTTTCTTACATGGCACATATTGCACTTTTACTTTCTTCTCCAACACTTTTGTTTTTGCATTATTTAAACCAAATTTAACATGTTTCATTATTTACTTGAGGCTAAATTGATTTTATTGATGCATTATATTAAGTTAAAATAAGTGTTAATTCAGTAATGTTGTAATTGTCATTATTACAAATAGATTTTTTTTTAAATCGGCCGATTAATCGGTATTGGATTTTTTGGTCCTCCAATAATCGGTATCGGTATTGGCGTTGAAAAATCATAATCAGTCGACCTCTAGACTGGACAGGACAAACAAGCTGTGCATTATCATACTGAAACATGAGGTGATGGACTGGACAGGACAAACAGTATGTACATTATCATGCTGAAACATAAGGTGATCGTGGCGGATGAATAACAAGACAATGGGCCTCAGGATCTCGTCACGGTATCTCTGTGCATTCAAATTGCCATCGATAAAATGCAATTGTGTTCGTTGTCCGTAGTTTATGCCTGCCCATACCATAACCCCACCATGGGGCGCTTGCCCACAAAAGCTATACACGTGGTCTGCGGTTGTGAGGCCAGTTGGATGTACTGCAAAATGAGTGATCTAAAACAATGTAAAGAAATGAACATGAAATTCTCTGGCAACAGCTCTGGTGGAAATTTCTGCAGTCAGCATGCCAATTGCATGCTTCCTCAAAACTTGAGACATCTGTGGCATTGTGTTGTGTGACAAAACTGCACATTTTACAGTGGCATTTTTATTGTCCCCAGCACAAGGTGCACCTGTGTAATGGTCATGCTGTTTAATCAGCTTTTTGATTAAACACACCTGTGAGGTGGATAGAATATCTTGGCAAAGGAGAAATGCTCACTAACAGAGATGTAAACAAATTCGTCCACAATATTTTTGAGAAATCAGCTTTTTGTGCGTATGGAACATTTCTGTGATATTTTTTTTCAGCTCATGAAACATGGGACCATGTTGCATCATGTTGCATTTATATTGTTGTTCAGCATGGTTTAGGGTTAGGGTTAGGGTTAGGGTTAGGGTTAGCATGGTTTAGGGTTAGGGTTAGGGTCAGTATGGTTTAGGGTTAGGGTCAGTATGGTTTAGGGTTAGGGTCAGCATGGTTTAGGGTTAGGGTTAGCATGGTTTAGGGTTAGGGTTAGCATGGTTTAGGGTTAGGGTCAGCATGGTTTAGGGTTAGGGTCAGCATGGTTTAGGGTTAGGGTTAGCATGGTTTAGGGTTAGGGTTAGCATGGTTTAGGGTTAGGGTCAGCATGGTTTAGGGTTAGGGTCAGCATGGTTTAGGGTTAGGGTCAGCATGGTTTAGGGTTAGGGTCAGTATGGTTTAGGGTTAGGGTCAGCATGGTTTAGGGTTAGGGTCAGCATGGTTTAGGGTTAGGGTCAGCATGGTTTAGGGTTAGGGTCAGTATGGTTTAGGGTTAGGGTTAGCATGGTTTAGGGTTAGGGTCAGCATGGTTTAGGGTTAGGGTTAGGGTCAGCATGGTTTAGGGTTAGGGTCAGTATGGTTTAGGGTTAGGGTTAGCATGGTTTAGGGTTAGGGTCAGTATGGTTTAGGGTTAGGGTTAGCATGGTTTAGGGTTAGGGTTAGGGTTAGGGTCAGTATGGTTTAGGGTTAGGGTTAGGGTTAGGGTCAGTATGGTTTAGGGTTAGGGTTAGGGTTAGGGTCAGTATGGTTTAGGGTTAGGGTTAGGGTCAGTATGGTTTAGGGTTAGGGTTAGGGTCAGTATGGTTTAGGGTTAGGGTTAGGGTCAGTATGGTTTAGGGTTAGGGTTAGGGTTAGGGTCAGTATGGTTTAGGGTTAGGGTTAGGGTTAGGGTCAGTATGGTTTAGGGTTAGGGTTAGGGTCAGTATGGTTTAGGGTTAGGGTTAGGGTCAGTATGGTTTAGGGTTAGGGTTAGGGTCAGTATGGTTTAGGGTTAGGGTCAGTATGGTTTAGGGTTAGGGTTAGGGTCAGTATGGTTTAGGGTTAGGGTTAGGGTTAGGGTCAGTATGGTTTAGGGTTAGGGTTAGGGTTAGGGTCAGTATGGTTTAGGGTTAGGGTTAGGGTTAGGGTCAGTGTGGTTTAGGGTTAGGGTTAGGGTTAGGGTCAGTATGGTTTAGGGTTAGGGTTAGGGTTAGGGTCAGTATGGTTTAGGGTTAGGGTTAGGGTTAGGGTCAGTATGGTTTAGGGTTAGGGTTAGGGTCAGTATGGTTTAGGGTTAGGGTTAGGGTTAGGGTCAGTATGGTTTAGGGTTAGGGTTAGGGTCAGCATGGTTTAGGGTTAGGGTCAGCATGGTTTAGGGTTAGGGTTAGGGTCAGCATGGTTTAGGGTTAGGGTCAGGGTTAGGGTCAGCATGGTTTAGGGTTAGGGTTAGGGTCAGCATGGTTTAGGTCAGAGACTCTATAAAATGTTGGCAATGCGCTGGTTAGAATGGAGTTACTGTAGCATTCTGAATGGGATTTCACATGTACTTGTTAGTATTGCTAACCTACGGATTACAGAGGCTCAGTGGGGTTCCAAAATAGCAGCCCTGGTGTTCAGTGCTGGTATTACCGAATGTCCCTGGATGGCACACGGTCGGTATGAAGGTGTGATATAAAGATTATCACCCAAACCTACCAGGCTGTGATAGACTGACAGGATGCTCTCAATGGTGCATCTGTAGGCGGTCTTAGGGGGCCAACCTCCTGATATTGAAGAGATGCTGTTACACCATTTTCACTCAACTCTGTAACTGTTCTAAAGTTACAGTTGGCTTTGTGAAATCCCTGAACAGTTTCCTTTCTCTCTGACAACTGAGTTAGGAAGGACATCTGTATCTTTGTAGTGACTGGGTATAATGATACGCCATCCAAATTGTAATTAATAACTTCACCATGTGCAAAGGGATATTCAATGTTCAATATCCATCTACCAATAGGTGCCCTTCTTTACGAGGCATTGGAAAACGTCCCTGGTCAAAATGTGGAAAAAGTCAAGAGGTGTGAATACTTTCTGAAGGCACTATAGGTCCTTAGTGATGTGGACACCGAGGAGCCTAAAGCTCTCAACCCGCTCCACTACAGCCCTGTCGATGTGAATGGGGGCGTGCTTGGTACTCCGTTTCCTGTAGTCCACCATCAACCAGTTTTGATAGTAAAGTGGAAAGTGCAAGAACAAAATTATTTTGGGATTCTTGCGAGGGCCTAGTGTACTGTCGTCTTGTTGTAGTCTTGTGTTCAGCCCACTGCCTCTCTCTTAATTAATGAACTCAACAGTTGTTATCATCACTCTAATCATAAAAATGAAAATTGAGGTGTTGGCTTTGGGGATGACCAGTGAGATATACCTGCTGGAGCACATGCTACGGGTGGGTGTTGTTATCGTGACCAGTGAGCTGAGATAAGGCGGAGCTTTACCTAGCATAGATTTATAGATGACCTGGAGCCAGTGGGTCTGGCGCCGAATATGTAGCGAGGGCCAGCCGACTAGAGCATACAGGTCGCAGTGGTGGGTAGTATAAGGGATTAGATCTCTACTGTCCATAATCTATTAGATCTATACTGTCTATAACCTATTAGATCTCTACTATCTATAACATATTAGATCTCTACTGTCCATAATCTATTAGATCTCTACTGTCTATACATCTCTACTGTCTACAATATATTAGATCTCTACTGTCTATAATCTATTAGATCTATACTATCTATAACCTATTAGATCTCTACTGTCTATAACCTATTAGATCTCTACTCTCTAAACTCTATTAGATCTCTACTGTCCATAATTTATTAGATCTCTACTGTCTATAACCTATTTGATCTCCACTATCTATAACCTATTAGATCTCTACTGTCTAACCTATTAGATATCTACTGTCTATACTCTATTATATATCTACTGTCTATAACCTATTAGATCTCTGTCTATAACCTATTAGATCTCTGTCTAAAACCTATTAGATCTCTACTGTCTATAACCTATTAGATTTCTACTGTCTACAATCTATTAGATCTCTACTGTATGTAATCTACTGTATTATATTTCTGTCAATAACTTATTAGATCTCCACTGTCTATAATCTATTAGATCTCTACTGTCTATAACCTATTCGATCTCTACTGTCTATAACCTATTATGTTTCACTGTCATCATTAGAACTTGCTGGGCCCATTGGTGAGAGGAGGAAGGTGCAGTAGAACTGTAGTCTATGGAACCAGTACATAGGACACATTTTAATGGTCCAGTAAAACTATGTTGAATGTTTAACCTGGTAGACTACCTCCTACCTTACAGCAAGCAGGTGAATGTTTAACCTGGGAGACTACCTCCTACTTTACAGCAGGTGTGTTGATTGTTTAACCTGGTAGACTACCTCCTACCTTACAGCAGGTGTGTTGAATGTTTAACCTGGTAGACTACCTGCTACCTTACAGCAGGTGAATGTTTAACCTGGTAGTCTACCTCCTACCTTACAGCAGGTGAATGTTTAACCTGGTAGACTACATCCTACCTTACAGCAGGTGAATGTTTAACCTGGTAGACTACCTCCTACCTTACAGCAGGTGAATGTTTAACCTGGTAGACTACCTCCTACCTTACAGCAGGTGTGTTGAATGTTTAACCTGGGAGACTACCTCCTACCTTACAGCAGGTGAATGTTTAACCTGGTAGACTACCTCCTACCTTACAGCAGGTGTGTTGAATGTTTAACCTGGTAGACTACCTCCTACCTTACAGCAGGTGAATGTTTAACCTGGTAGACTACATCCTACCTTACAGCAGGTGAATGTTTAACCTGGTAGACTACCTCCTACCTTACAGCAGGTGAATGTTTAACCTGGTAGACTACATCCTACCTTACAGCAGGTGAATGTTTAACCTGGTAGACTACCTCCTACCTTACAGCAGGTGAATGTTTAACCTGGTAGACTACCTCCTACCTTACAGCAGGTGTGTTGAATGTTTAACCTGGGAGACTACCTCCTACCTTACAGCAAGTGTGTTGAATGTTTAACCTGGTAGACTGCCTCCTACCTTACAGCAGGTGAATGTTTAACCTGGTAGACTACATCCTACCTTACAGCAGGTGAATGTTTAACCTGGTAGTCTACCTCCTACCTTACAGCAGGTGAATGTTTAACCTGGTAGACTACCTCCTACCTTACAGCAGGTGTGTTGAATGTTTAACATGGGAGACTACCTCCTACCTTACAGCAGGTGAATGTTTAACCTGGTAGACTACCTCCTACATTACAGCAAGTGTGTTGAATGTTTAACCTGGTAGACTGCCTCCTACCTTACAGCAGGTGAATGTTTAACCTGGTAGACTACATCCTACCTTACAGCAGGTGAATGTTTAACCTGGTAGACTACCTCCTACCTTACAGCAGGTGAATGTTTAACCTGGTAGACTATCTCCTACCTTACAGCAGGTGAATGTTTAACCTGGTAGACTACCTCCTACCTTACAGCAGGTGAATGTTTAACCTGGTAGACTACCTCCTACCTTACAGCAGGTGTGTTGAATGTTTAACCTGGTAGTCTACCTCCTACCTTACAGCAGGTGAATGTTTAACCTGGTAGACTACCTCCTACCTTACAGCAGGTGAATGTTTAACCTGGTAGACTACCTCCTACCTTACAGCAGGTGAATGTTTAACCTGGTAGACTACCTCCTACTTTACAGCAGGTGAATGTTTAACCTGGTAGACTACCTCCTACCTTACAGCAGGTGAATGTTTAACCTGGTAGACTACCTCCTACCTTACAGCAGGTGTGTTGAATGTTTAACCTGGTAGACTACCTCCTACCTTACAGCAGGTGAATGTTTAACCTGGTAGACTACCTCCTACCTTACAGCAAGTGTGTTGAATGTTTAACCTGGGAGACTACCTCCTACCTTACAGCAGGTGAATGTTTAACCTGGTAGACTCCCTCCTACCTTACAGCAGGTGTGTTGAATGTTTAACCTGGTAGTCTACCTCCTACCTTACAGCAGGTGAATGTTTAACCTGGTAGACTATCTCCTACCTTACAGCAGGTGAATGTTTAACCTGGTAGACTACCTCCTACCTTACAGCAGGTGAATGTTTAACCTGGTAGACTACCTCCTGCCTTACAGCAGGTGAATGTTTAACCTGGTAGACTACCTCCTACCTTACAGCAGGTGAATGTTTAACCTGGTAGACTACCTCCTACCTTACAGCAGGTGTGTTGAATGTTTAACCTGGTAGTCTACCTCCTACCTTACAGCAGGTGAATGTTTAACCTGGTAGACTACCTCCTACCTTACAGCAGGTGTGTTGAATGTTTAACATGGGAGACTACCTCCTACCTTACAGCAGGTGAATGTTTAACCTGGTAGACTACCTCCTACATTACAGCAAGTGTGTTGAATGTTTAACCTGGTAGACTGCCTCCTACCTTACAGCAGGTGAATGTTTAACCTGGTAGACTACATCCTACCTTACAGCAGGTGAATGTTTAACCTGGTAGACTACCTCCTACCTTACAGCAGGTGAATGTTTAACCTGGTAGACTATCTCCTACCTTACAGCAGGTGAATGTTTAACCTGGTAGACTACCTCCTACCTTACAGCAGGTGAATGTTTAACCTGGTAGACTACCTCCTACCTTACAGCAGGTGTGTTGAATGTTTAACCTGGTAGTCTACCTCCTACCTTACAGCAGGTGAATGTTTAACCTGGTAGACTACCTCCTACCTTACAGCAGGTGAATGTTTAACCTGGTAGACTACCTCCTACCTTACAGCAGGTGAATGTTTAACCTGGTAGACTACCTCCTACCTTACAGCAGGTGTGTTGAATGTTTAACCTGGTAGTCTACCTCCTACCTTACAGCAGGTGAATGTTTAACCTGGTAGACTATCTCCTACCTTACAGCAGGTGAATGTTTAACCTGGTAGACTACCTCCTACCTTACAGCAGGTGTGTTGAATGTTTAACCTGGTAGTCTACCTCCTACCTTACAGCAGGTGAATGTTTAACCTTTTAGACTACCTCCTACCTTACAGCAGGTGAATGTTTAACCTGGTAGACTACCTCCTACCTTACAGCAGGTGAATGTTTAACCTGGTAGACTACCTCCTACCTTACAGCAGGTGTGTTGAATGTTTAACCTGGTAGTCTACCTCCTACCTTACAGCAGGTGAATGTTTAACCTGGTAGTCTACCTCCTACCTTACAGCAGGTGAATGTTTAACCTGGTAGACTACCTCCTACCTTACAGCAGGTGAATGTTTAACCTGGTAGTCTACCTCCTACCTTACAGCAGGTGAATGTTTAACCTGGTAGACTACCTCCTACCTTACAGCAGGTGAATGTTTAACCTGGTAGTCTACCTCCTACCTTACAGCAGGTGAATGTTTAACCTGGTAGACTACCTCCTACCTTACAGCAGGTGAATGTTTAACCTGGTAGACTACCTCCTACCTTACAGCAGGTGAATGTTTAACCTGGTAGACTACCTCCTACCTTACAGCAGGTGAATGTTTAACCTGGTAGACTACCTCCTACCTTACAGCAGGTGAATGTTTAACCTGGTAGACTACCTCCTACCTTACAGCAGGTGAATGTTTAACCTGGTAGTCTACCTCCTACCTTACAGCAGGTGAATGTTTAACCTGGTAGACTACCTCCTACCTTACAGCAGGTGAATGTTTAACCTGGTAGACTACCTCCTACCTTACAGCAGGTGAATGTTTAACCTGGTAGACTACCTCCTACCTTACAGCAGGTGTGTTGAATGTTTAACCTGGTAGTCTACCTCCTACCTTACAGCAGGTGAATGTTTAACCTGGTAGTCTACCTCCTACCTTACAGCAGGTGAATGTTTATTATTTTATTATTATTTATTTATTTATTCCTGGCTAGGGTACAGGGTCTGTGCCTGGCTAGGGTACAGGGTCTGTGCCTGGCTAGGGTACAGGGTCTGTGCCTGGCTAGGGTACAGGGTCTGTGCCTGGCTAGGGTCTGTGCCTGGCTAGGGTCTGTGCCTGGCTAGGGTCTGTGCCTGGCTAGGGTACAGGGTCTTTGCCTGGCTACGGTCTGTGCCTGGCTAGGGTCTGTGCCTGGCTAGGGTACAGGGTCTATGCCTGGCTAGGGTACAGGGTCTGTGCCTGGCTAGGGTCTGTGCCTGGCTAGGGTACAGGGTCTGTGCCTGGCTAGGGTACAGGGTCTATGCCTGGCTAGGGTACAGGTCTATGCCTGGCTAGGGTACAGGGTCTATGCCTGGCTAGGGTACAGGGTCTGTGCCTGGCTAGGGTCTGTGCCTGGCTAGGGTCTGTGCCTGGCTAGGGTACAGGGTCTGTGCCTGGCTAGGGTACAGGGTCTGTGCCTGGCTAGGGTACAGGGTCTATGCCTGGCTAGGCTACAGGGTCTTTGCCTTGCTAGATGACCATAGGCTAACGTGGTTCGGACGTTTCGGCTCCCATGGGTATGAAGATACAGGGAGTATAGCTCCATGAACCTGTGTTCTTGAATTCACTGATCGAACTAATATTCTCAAGCTGTCTGTGTATTAAACGGTTTTGTGGTCGCCATGTTTGTGTAACAACACATCATGGAGCAAGACTTTATCTCTCCTCTCTCTATATGTTTCTCTCTCTCTTTCCCTTCCCCCTCTCTCTCTTTCTGTTCCTCTGTCCTTCTCTCATTCTCCCCCACTCTCTGTCTCTGCCTCTCTCTCTCGGTCTTGTTTCTCTCTTTCCCTTCCCCCTCTCTCTCTTTCTGTTCCTCTTTGCTCTGTCCGTCTCTCATTCTTCCCCACTCTCTCTGTCTCTGCCTCTCTCGCTCTTGGTTTCTCTCTCTTTTGCTCTCGGTTTCCATCTCACTCACTCACTCCCTTCCTACTCCCTCCCTCCTTCGCTCCATTGCGCTCTCCCTCTCTCTCTTTCTCTCTCTCTCTCTCTCTCCCCCTCCCTCCCTCCCTCCCTCTCTCTGCATTCCCTCCCTCCCTCTCACGTTGCACCCTGCCCCTCCCGTTCTCTTTCTCTCTCTCTCTCTCTCTCTCTCTCTCTCTCTCTCTCTCTCTCTCTCTCTCTCTCTCTCTCTCTCTCTCTCCCTCCCTCTCACGTTGCACCCTGCCCCTCCCGTTCTCTTTCTCTCTCACATTGCTCCCTGCCCCCATCTCCTCTCTCTTTCTCTCTTTCTCTCTCTACTATTCTCCCTTCCCCCACTGCTGCTGCCTCTTATTTTCCTTCTCCCTCACTCCACCATTTCACTCCCTCCCTCCCCTGTTCTCTTTATCTCCTCCCTTCCCTCCCCCCTCAATCCCTCTTTCATTCCATGCAATCATCTGTTCTAGCTCTCTCTCTGCTCTCTTTCTCTCTGCTCACTCTCTCTCCCTCTCTCCCTGTGCTTCCTCCATTACGCCCCCATTTTGTCCTCTCCTCTGAAAGCGTATCCTCCCTCTTCCCTCTTTCCACCATGTTCTCTCCATCTGTTTTCTCCCTCTCTCCTTCATATTCTCTCCATCATGTTGTTCCCCCTCTTCCAGACCATGTATTATACCAACTTTACTGACTGATATTTGATTCAGAAATATGCTTTAAACAAACCTCTGTGAATCTGATCTACTTAAAGCTAGTGTTAGTTATCTCTAGAAGTGTCCCAGTGTGTTGTTGTCTAACCATTACTCATTAGAATCATGGTGTCTCACATACTGTCTATTACAACACCAGACCAGGGGACAGTGTTGAGCCCAGTTTCCCCCAGTACTAGTGTAGTGTTGACCAGGGGACAGTGTTGAACCCAGTTTCCCCCAGTACTAGTGTAGTGTTGACCAGGGGACAGTGTTGATCCCAGTTCCCCCAGTACAAGTGTAGTGTTGACCAGGGGACAGTGTTGAGCCCAGTTTCCCCCAGTACTAGTGTAGTGTTGACCAGGGGACAGTGTTGAGCCCAGTTTCCCCCAGTACTAGTGTAGTGTTGACCAGGGGACAGTGTTGAGCCCAGTTTCCCCCAGTACTAGTGTAGTGTTGACCAGGGGACAGTGTTGAACCCAGTTTCTCCCAGTACTAGTGTAGTGTTGACCAGGGGACAGTGTTGAGCCCAGTTTCCCCCAGTACTAGTGTAGTGTTGACCAGGGGACAGTGTTGAACCCAGTTTCCCCCAGTACTAGTGTAGTGTTGACCAGGGGACAGTGTTGAGCCCAGTTTCCCCCAGTACTAGTGTAGTGTTGACCAGGGGACAGTGTTGAGCCCAGTTTCCCCCAGTACAAGTGTAGTGTTGACCAGGGGACAGTGTTGAGCCCAGTTTCCCCCAGTACTAGTGTAGTGTTGACCAGGGGACAGTGTTGAACCCAGTTTCCCCCAGTACTAGTGTAGTGTTGACCAGGGGACAGTGTTGAGCCCAGTTTCCCCCAGTACTAGTGTAGTGTTGACCAGGGGACAGACCAGGGGACAGTGTTGATCCCAGTTCCCCCAGTACTAGTGTAGTGTTGACCAGGGGACAGTGTTGAACCCAGTTTCCCCCAGTACTAGTGTAGTGTTGACCAGGGGACAGTGTTGAGCCCAGTTTCCCCCAGTACTAGTGTAGTGTTGACCAGGGGACAGACCAGGGGACAGTGTTGATCCCAGTTTCCCCCAGTACTAGTGTAGTGTTGACCAGGGGACAGTGTTGATCCCATTTTCCCCCAGTACTAGTCTAGTGTTGACCAGGGGACCAGGGGACAGTGTTGATCCCAGTTCCCCCAGTACTAGTGTAGTGTTGACCAGGGGACAGTGTTGAGCCCAGTTTCCCCCAGTACTAGTGTAGTGTTGACCAGGGGACAGTGTTGAGCCCAGTTTCCCCCAGTAGTGGTGTAGTGTTAACCAGGCAAGTCAGTTAAGAATAAATTATTATTTACAATGACGGCCTACCCCGGAGATGCTTGGCCAATTGTGCACCGCCATATGGGACTCCCAATCACAGCCGGATGTGATCCCACCTGGATTCAAACCAGGGACTGTAGTGTCTTAGACAGCTGCACCACTCGGGAGCCCAAAATTCATGATTATTTGATTCAGTCAGTATTCTTCTAGTGTAACTATCAACCTGGTTGGTTTCATAACAGAAGAGCATCTGAGGAAACTATACTGAACAAAAATATAAACACAACATGCCAGAATTGCAAATATTCTACTGAGTTACAGTTCATAAGGAAATCAGTGTAATAAATGCATTAGGTCCTAGTCTATGGATTTCACAGGACTGGGAATACAGATATGCATCTGTTGGTCAAAGATAACTGTTTAAAACAGATAGGGGTGTGGATCAGAAAACCTGTCAGTATCTGGTGTGACCACCGTTTGCCTCGTGCAGCGCGACACATCTCCTTCACATAGAGTTGATCAGGCTGTTGATTGGGGCCTGTGGAATGTTGTGCCACTCCTCTTCATTCCCAAACATGCTCAATGGGTGACATGTCTGGAGAGTATGCAGGCCATGGAAGAACTGGGACATTTTCAGCTTCCAGGAATTGTGTACAGACCCTTGCGACATGGGACCGTGCATTATGGCACGACAATGGGCGTTAGGATCTCATCACGGTATCTCTGTGCATTCAACTTGCCATCGATAAAATGGAATTGTGTTCGTTGTCCGTAGCTTATGCCTGCCCATACCATCTGCCCGGTACAGTTGAAACCGAGATTCATCTGTGAAGGGCACACTTCTCCAGCGTGCCAGTGGTCATCGAAGGTGAGCATTTTACCCACTGTAATCGGTTACTACGCCAAACTGCAGTCATGTCAAGACCCTGGTGAGGACGACGAGCAGATGAGCTTCCCTGAGATGGTTTCTAACAGTTTGTGTATAAATTCTTTGGTTGTGTAAACTCAGTTTCATCAGCTGCCTCGGTGGCTGGTCTCAGACCATCCCACAGGTGAAGAAGCCCAATGTGGACGTCCTGGGCTGCCGTGGTTACACGGTTGTGAGGCCGGTGGGGGACCATTCTTGATCCACATGGGGAAACTGTTGAGTGTGAAAGACCCAGCAGCGTTGCAGTTCTTGACTCAAACCTACTACCATAACCGTTCAAAGGCACTTTGTCTTGCCCGTTCATCCTCTGTTTGGCACACATACACGATCCATGTTTCAATTGTCTTAAGGCTTAAACATCCTTCTTTAGCCTGTCTCTTCCCCTTCATCTAAACTGATTGAAGTGGATAGATCGAGAGCATCCTGACCTGTTGCATCCCCGCCTGGTATGGCAACTGCTCGGCATCTGACCGTAAGGCGCTACAGTGGGTACATGTACAAATGACCCCCGCACACTGACTTGGCCTCGTTATTGTTATTTTGTGTTATTTTTTCACATTTTTTACTTTAGTTTATTTGGTAAATATTTTCTTAACTCTTTCTTGAACTGCACTGTTGGTTAAGGGCTTGTAAGTCAGCATTTCACTGTGAGGTCTACACCTGTTGGTTAAGGGCTTGTAAGTAAGCAGGTCTACAGTTGTTGTATTCGGCGCATGTGACAAAGTTTGATTTAACAAGTGACATCGATAAGGGATCATAGTTTTCACCTGGTCAGTCTGTCATGGAAAGAGCTGGCGCTCATAATGTTTTGTACTTGTGTGGAGAGAGAGAGAGAGAGAGAGAGAGAGAGAGACACACACACACTCTGGTAGGGGGAGGAGCCAGAAGGCCCGCCTCCTTCCTGAGTATAAATAGGAGCAGAACACTTCCTCTCTTCTGTCTCTGAGACACTCTGTCTCTCTGTCTGGAGAATGAGGTCCTTGAAGCACCTGAAACATCACAACAGGAAGAATGTGGTGAGTTCTGGGCTGGTAACCACAGGATTAAGGTTAACATTTACCTTTGGTGTGTTCAGTAGTTTGGTTTAGTGGTGATTAGTTGGAACATTCACAGTTTGAGAAAATGTGATATTTGTTGTTTAAAATGTTCTCCCTCCTTTTAGGTGAAACCTTTCTCCATATTTCGTCCCAACAGCCTCAAATGTCTGTTTAAAGCTCTTTCAACTCGCTCTCTTTCTTCATGATCTAATCTTTCATTTTGTCATCTCTCTCTCTCTCTCTCTGTCTCTCGCTCTCTCTCTCTGTCTCTCGCTCTCTCTCTCTGTCTCTCGCTTTCTCTCTCTGTCTCGCTCTCTCTCTCTGTCTCTCGCTCTCTCTCTGTCTCTCGCTCTCTCTCGCTCTCTCTGTCTCTGTCTCTCTCTCTGTCTCTCTCTCTCTCTGTCTCTCTCTCTCTCTCTCTCTGTCTCTCTGTCTCTCTGTCTCTCTCTCTCTCTGTCTCTCTGTCGCTCTGTCGCTCTCTCTCTCTCTGTCGCTCTCTCTCTCTGTCTCTGTCTCTCTCTCTCTCTGTCGCTCTCTCTGTCGCTCTGTCTCTCGCTCTCTCTCTCTGTCTCTTTCTTCATGATCTAATCTTTCATTTTGTCATCTCTCTCTCTCTCTTCATGATCTAATCTTTCATTTTGTCATCTCTCGTGCTCTCTCTGTCTCTCTCTCCCTCTCTACACGATTTAATCTTTCATTTTGTCTGCCTTTCATTTAGTCATTTCTTTCTCTCCCTCTTGCTTGCTCACTCCCTCTCCCCCTCCCTTTTCTCTCCCCTCCCTTTCCTCTCTTTTTTGTTTGCTCACTGCCTCCCTCTCCCCCTCCCGCCTCTTTCACCCTCTCACTCTCATTCTCTGCCCTCCCTTCCTCTTTTCTCTCCAGTGTCTCTCTTTTCATTCTCTCTCTCCCTCCCCCTCCCTTTCCTTCTCTCTCTTTCTCCGTCCCCCCTTTCCTTCTCTCTTTCTCCCTCCCTCCCCTCCCTTTCATTCTTTCTCCTTTCTTTCCTTCTCTTTCTCCCTCCCCCTTCTTTCTCCCTCCCTCTTTCCTTCTTTCTCCCTCCCTCTTTCCTTCTTTCCCCCTCCCTCTTTCCTCCTTTCCCCCTCCCTCTTTCCTTCTTTTTCTCTCCCTCTTTCCTTCTCTCTCTTTATCCCTCCCTCTCTTTCTCCTTCTCTCTTTCTCCTTCTCTCTCTTTCTCCTTCTCTCTCTCTTTCTCCTTCTCTCTCTCTTTCTCTCTTTCTCTTTCTCCTTCTCTCTCTCTTTCTCTCTTTCTCTTTCTCCTTCTCTCTCTCTTTCTCCTTCTCTCTCTCTTTCTCTCTCTCTCTCTTTCTCTCTCTCTCTTTCTCCCTCTTTTTCTCTCTCTCTCTCTCTCTTTCTCTCTCTTTCTCTTTCTCTTTCTCTTTCTCTCTCTCTTTCTCTCTCTCTTTCTCTCTCTCTTTCTCCCTCTCTCTCTTTCTCCCTCTTTTTCCCACTCTCTCTTTTTCTCCCTCCCCCTCTCTTTCTCCCCCCTTTTCATTCATCCTCTTTCTCCCCTCCCCCTCTCCTCCATCACCTGCTTTCATTTTCCTCTCTCTCTCTCTCTCTCTCTCTCTGTGTCTGTTCTCTCTGTCCTCTCTCTCTCGCTCTCTCTTTGTGTCTGTTCTCTCTGTCCTCTCTCTCTCTCGCTCTCTCTCTCTGTGTCTGTTCTCTCTGTCCTCTCTCTCTCTCTCTCTCTGTGTCTGTTCTCTCTGTCCTCTCTCTCTCGCTCTCTCTTTGTGTCTGTTCTCTCTGTCCTCTCTCTCTCGCTCTCTCTCTCTCTGTGTCTGTTCTCTCTGTCCTCTCGCTCTCTCTCTCTCTCTCTCTAACTGTTCTCAGACCAGATCTGTCACCATATCATATTATCATGTAAGAACAACAGTTTGTTACCATGAAAGTGTAGCTGTAGTCTTCTTACTGTGTGTGTTTTGCAGCTGTGTGGATTCATTCAGTTAGCTACATGTTCAGATTATATTATGGATCGGTATAGAATCTAGATGAATCTAAAGTAAAGGATTGTGAATGGGGATTTGATTTGGTTGGTCCTCAACACACAGCTCCAACACTTCATTCAGCATAAATGACAGCCCTGAGACAGTGTGCCCCGGAGCAGGGTAGTTCTGAAGGTTTCTTTGCCATAGAAATTGGCTGACTAAAAGGTGAGCCTCTCATGTCACCTGTTATCCCGAGTTCAACTCAGTTGACCAACGTTAGATAGTTGACTCCTCTATCAAGATTCCTAATCCGCCTCTGTCATTTTACAGTTTAGTCATTTAGCAGACGCTCTTATCCACAATGAATTACAGGAGCAATTAGAGTGAAGTGCATTGCTCAAGGGCACGTCGACAGATTCTTTACCTAGTTGCCTCTGGGATTCGAACCGACCTTTCAGTTGCTGGCTCTTAACCGATAGGCTACCTCAGTTGAGTTGCTGTTATTGGTATTGATTATGGTTGACCAGGGGCTGATGGGTGATATTATTGATGATGGTTGACCAGGGGCTGATGGGTGATATTATTGATGATGGTTGACCAGGGGCTGATGGGTGATATTATTGATGATGGGTGACCAGGGGCTGATGGGTGATATTATTGATGATGGGTGACCAGGGGCTGATGGGTGATATTATTGATGATGGGTGACCAGGGGCTGATGGGTGATATTATTGATGATGGTTGACCAGGGGCCGATGGGTGATATTATTGATGATGGGTGATATTATTGATGATGGGTGACCAGGGGCTGATGGGTGATATTATTGATGATGGTTGATATTATTGATGATGGTTGACCAGGGGCTGATGGGTGATATTATTGATGATGGGTGATATTATTGATTACTGTTGATATTATTGATGATGGGTGATATTATTGATGATGGTTGACCAGGGGCTGATGGGTGATATTATTGATGATGGGTGATATTATTGATTATGGTTGACCAGGGGCTGATGGGTGATATTATTGATGATGGGTGATATTATTGATGATGGTTGACCAGGGGCTGATGGGTGATATTATTGATGATGGGGGATATTATTGATGATGGGTGACCAGGGGCTGATGGGTGATATTATTGATGATGGTTGATATTATTGATGATGGTTGACCAGGGGCTGATGGGTGATATTATTGATGATGGGTGATATTATTGATGATGGTTGACCCGGGTTGAGAGGTGATATTATTGATGATGGTTGACCAGGGGCTGATGGGTGATATTATTGATGATGGTTGACCCGGGTTGAGAGGTGATATTATTGATGATGGTTGACCAGGGGCTGATGGGTGATATTATTGATGATGGTTGACCAGGGGCTGATGGGTGATATTATTGATGATGGTTGACCAGGGGCTGATGGGTGATATTATTGATGATGGTTGACCAGGGGCTGATGGGTGATGTTATTGATGATGGTTGACCAGCGGCTGATGGGTGATATTATTGATGACGGTTGATATTATTGATTCTGGTTGACCAGGGGCTGATGGGTGATATTATTGATGATGGTTGACCAGCGGCTGATGGGTGATATTATTGATGACGGTTGATATTATTGATTATGGTTGACCAGGGGCTGAGGGGTGATATTATTGATGATGGGTGATATTATTGATATTATTGATGATGGTTGATATTATTGATGATGGGTGATATTATTGATAATGGGTGATATTATTGATGATGGGTGATATTATTGATGATGGTTGACCAGGGGCTGATGGGTGATATTATTGAATGGGTGATATTATTGATGATGGGTGATATTATTGATGATGGTTGACCAGGGGTTGATGGGTGATATTATTGATGATGGGTGATATTATTGATGATGGTTGACCAGGGGCTGATGGGTGATATTATTGATGATGGTTGACCAGGGGCTGATGGGTGATATTATTGATGATGGTTGACCAGGGGTTGATGGGTGATATTATTGATGATGGTTGACCAGGGGCTGATGGGTGATATTATTGATGATGGGTGATATTATTGATTATGGTTGACCAGGGGCTGATGGGTGATATTATTGATGATGGTTGACCAGGGGCTGATGGGTGATATTATTGATGATGGTTGACCAGGGGTTGATGGGTGATATTATTGATTATGGGTGATATTATTGATTATGGTTGACCAGGGGCTGATGGGTGATATTATTGATGATGGTTGACCAGGGGCTGATGGGTGATATTATTGATGATGGTTGACCAGGGGTTGATGGGTGATATTATTGATGATGGGTGATATTATTGATGATGGTTGACCAGGGGCTGATGGGTGATATTATTGATGATGGTTGACCAGGGGCTGATGGGTGATATTATTGATGATGGTTGACCAGGGGCTGATGGGTGATATTATTGATGATGGTTGACCAGGGGCTGATGGGTGATATTATTGATGATGGGTGATATTATTGATGATGGTTGACCAGGGGCTGATGGGTGATATTATTGATGATGGTTGACCAGGGGTTGATGGGTGATATTATTGATGATGGGTGATATTATTGATGATGGTTGACCAGGGTCTGATGGGTGATATTATTGATGATGGTTGACCAGGGGCTGATGGGTGATATTATTGATGATGGTTGACCAGGGGCTGATGGGTGATATTATTGATGATGGTTGACCAGGGGCTGGTGGGTGATATTATTGATGATGGTTGACCAGGGGCTGATGGGTGATATTATTGATGATGGTTGACCAGGGGTTGATGGGTGATATTATTGATGATGGTTGACCAGGGGCTGATGGGTGATATTATTGATGATGGTTGACCAGGGGCAGATGGGTGATATTATTGATGATGGGTGATATTATTGATGATGGTTGACCAGGGGCTGATGGGTGATATTATTGATGATGGTTGACCAGGGGTTGATGGGTGATATTATTGATGATGGGTGATATTATTGATGATGGTTGACCAGGGTCTGATGGGTGATATTATTGATGATGGTTGACCAGGGGCTGATGGGTGATATTATTGATGATGGTTGACCAGGGGCTGATGGGTGATATTATTGATGATGGTTGACCAGGGGCTGATGGGTGATATTATTGATGATGGTTGACCAGGGGCTGATGGGTGATATTATTGATGATGGTTGACCAGGGGCTGATGGGTGATATTATTGATGATTGTTGACCAGGGGTTGATGGGTGATATTATTGATGATGGGTGATATTATTGATTATGGTTGACCAGGGGTTGATGGGTGATATTATTGATGATGGGTGATATTATTGATGATGGTTGACCAGGGGCTGATGGGTGATATTATTGATGATGGGTGATATTATTGATGATGGTTGACCAGGGGCTGATGGGTGATATTATTGATGATGGGTGACCAGGGGTTGATGGGTGATATTATTGATGATGGTTGACCAGGGGCTGATGGGTGATATTATTGATGATGGTTGACCAGGGGCTGATGGGTGATATTATTGATGATGGGTGATATTATTGATGATGGTTGACCAGGGGCTGATGGGTGATATTATTGATGATGGTTGACCAGGGGTTGATGGGTGATATTATTGATGATGGGTGATATTATTGATGATGGTTGACCAGGGTCTGATGGGTGATATTATTGATGATGGTTGACCAGGGGCTGATGGGTGATATTATTGATGATGGTTGACCAGGGGCTGATGGGTGATATTATTGATGATGGTTGACCAGGGGCTGATGGGTGATATTATTGATGATGGTTGACCAGGGGCTGATGGGTGATATTATTGATGATGGTTGACCAGGGGCTGATGGGTGATATTATTGATGATTGTTGACCAGGGGTTGATGGGTGATATTATTGATGATGGGTGATATTATTGATTATGGTTGACCAGGGGTTGATGGGTGATATTATTGATGATGGGTGATATTATTGATGATGGTTGACCAGGGGCTGATGGGTGATATTATTGATGATGGGTGATATTATTGATGATGGTTGACCAGGGGCTGATGGGTGATATTATTGATGATGGGTGATATTATTGATGATGGTTGACCAGGGGCTGATGGGTGATATTATTGATGATGGTTGACCAGGGGCTGATGGGTGATATTATTGATGATGGTTGACCAGGGGCTGATGGGTGATATTATTGATGATGGTTGACCAGGGGCTGATGGGTGATATTATTGATGATGGGTGATATTATTGATGATGGTTGACCAGGGGCTGATGGGTGATATTATTGATGATGGTTGACCAGGGGCTGATGGGTGATATTATTGATGATGGTTGACCAGGGGCTGATGGGTGATATTATTGATGATGATTGACCAGTGTTGAGAGGTGATGTTAGTGATGAATTCTCTCCTCACTGACTCTGCTGCTATCTCTGATCAACATCATAGATAGTAAAGATGTGTTGACTGCATTAATAACCTTGTCTCCCTCTTTGTGTCTCAGGAGGAAGCCAGCAGGCGCCTGGTTAGATGTGAGCCCAGGGAGATGGCCAGACAGGTTGATTCTGGCACTCAGACTGATCCTGTGGTGGTTCTGTCTCTAGCCCAGGCTGCTGTTCTGGGGCTCATCTCTCAGAATGAGGTGTTTGGTGCTACCATCGCTCCTAATGGTTTCTACACAGGAGAACCTAAAGAGTCCCCTGCCCTGCCTGTAGAGGGGGTGGATTACGAATACGCTGATCAGCTGATAGGAGCTAACGGAGATTACCTGGGAGACAACCTGCCTGAAGACGGACACATGCAGCCCAGCTGTAGCCAGAGGAGGTGGCACGGACCACCCCCCGAGGGGAAGATGGTAGGGCCCGAGCGCCATGCTGGAGTGCCTGTGGACGGGTCATCCCAAGTGAAAGGAGAAGGGGTTATCACTGGCCTGACGTCCTGTGTTCACATGCTGAACAACCTGGCTACTACTAGAGGGGGATTGGTCCAGGTTGACCCCGCCTCTCTCCGTGCCGCCGCCCAAAAAGGCTGTGCCGAGTGTGACAGAGACATGTCCAGCCAGCAGGCTAACACACACCCTCACACACACTCCCAGGCAGGGCACAGCCATAAAGGGGAGCCGGGGCATCGAGGCCTGCAGGGGCAGAGGGGGCATCAGGAGAGAGCAAGGGAGGAGGAGGAGGAGGGAGAGCAGGGAAACAGCCTGATGAAAGGAGGACAGGAGGAGACTATCAGCAGCTACTTCCAGTCCAGTGAGGTGGGGGGGTATGAGGGGGGGGAGATCTACCATGAGAACAGCCAGGGTATGATGTGGGGCAACCAGCTGGAGCAGGGAGTAGGGGGAAGAGGAGTAGCAGGAGCAGGAAGAGGAGGGACCCATCGTCACCACGGCCGGAGGGTTGACCGTCTAGACATCAACATCCAGATAGATGAGTCGTACTGCGTGGACATGGGGGAGGGGCTGAAGAGATGGAAGTGTCGTATGTGTGAAAAGTCTTACACCTCCAAGTACAACCTGGTAACTCACATCCTGGGTCACCAGGGCATCAAGCCCCACGCCTGCCCCCACTGTGGGAAGCTGTTTAAACAGCCCAGCCACCTGCAGACCCACCTGCTCACCCACCAGGGAACTAGGCCTCATAAATGCACCGTGTGTAAGAAGGGTTTCACCCAGACCTCCCACCTGAAGAGACACATGCTGCAGCACACCGACGTCAAACCTTACAGCTGCCGCTTCTGTCGCCGTGGCTTCGCCTACCCCAGCGAGCTCCGCGCCCACGAGACCAAACACGAGCGCGGGCGCTGCCACGTGTGTTCCCAGTGTGGCATGGAGTTCCCCACCTACGCCCATCTGAAGCGCCACCAGACCAGCCACCAGGGACCAACTAGTTACCAGTGTACAGAGTGCAACAAGTCCTTCACCTATCGCAGCCAGCTGCAGAACCATCTACTGAAACACCAGAGTCCTCGGCCATACTCCTGTTCCCACTGTGGGCTGGAGTTTGTCCAGCTGCACCATCTCCGCCAGCACGCCCTCACACACAAGGTACCTAACTCTGACCCCTACCCATAACCCTCCGCCAGCACGCCCTCACACACAAGGTACCTAACTCTGACACCTGACCCTTACCCATAACCCTCCGCCAGCACAGCCTCACACACAAGGTACCTAACTCTGACCCCTACCCATAACCCTCCGCCAGCACGCCCTCACACACAAGGTACCTCACTCTGACCCCTGACCCCTAACCTTAACCCTCCGCTAGCACGCCCTCACACACAAGGTACCTAACTCTGACCCCTACCCATAACCCTCCGCCAACACGCCCTCACACACAAGGTACCTCACTCTGACCCCTAACCTTAACCCTCCGCTAGCAGCCCTCACACACAAGGTACCTAACTCAGACCCCTACCCATAACCCTCCGCCAGTACGCCCTCACGCACAAGGTACCTAACTCTGACCCCTACCCATAACCCTCCGCCAGCACGCCCTCACACACAAGGTACCTAACTCTGACCCCTGACCCCTAACCATAACCCTCCGCCAGCACGCCCTCACACACAAGGTACCTAACTCTGACCCCTGACCCCTACCCATAACCCTCAGCCAGCACGCCCTCACACAAGGTACCTAACTCTGACCCCTACCCATAACCCTCCGCCAGCACGCCCTCACACACAAGGTACCTAACTCTGACCCCTGACCCCTGACCCCTACCCATAACCCTCCGCCAGCAAGGCCTCACACACAAGGTACCTAACTCTGACCCCTACCCATAACCCTCCGTCAGCAAGGCCTCACACACAAGGTACCTAACTCTGACCCCTACCCATAACCCTTCGCCAACACGCCCTCACACACAAGGTACCAAACTCTGACCCCTACCCATAACCCTCCGCCAGCACAGCCTCGCACACAAGGTACCTAACTCTGACCCCTGACCCCTACCCTTAACCCTCCGCTAGCAGCCCTCACACACAAGGTACCTAACTCTGAACCCTGACCCCTACCCATAACCCTCCGCCAGCACGCCCTCACACACAAGGTACCTAACTCTGACCCCTGACCCCTACCCATAACCCTCCGCCAGCACGCCCTCACACACAAGGTACCTAACTCTGACCCCTGACCATAACCCTCCGCCAGCACGCCCTCACACACAAGGTACCTAACTCTGACCCCTACCCATAACCCTCCGCCAGCATACCCTCACACACTACAAGGCCGAAAGGTACACTACATGGCCAAACGTATGTGGACACCCTTTCAAATGATTGGAATCAGCTATTTCAGCCACACCAGTTGCTGACAGGTGTATAAAATTGAGCGCACAGCCATGCAATCTCCATAGACACACATTTGAAATGGAATTTCCTTACCTAAGAGCTCAGTGACTTTCAACGTGGCACTGTCATAGGATCCCACCTTTCCAACATGTCAGTTCATGAAATTTCTGCCCTTGTAGAGCTGCCCCGGTCAACTGTAAGTGCTGTTATTGTGAAGTGGAAATGTCTAGGAGCAACAACGGCTCAGCCGCAAAGTGGTAGGGCACACAATCTCACAGAACGGGACCGCCGAGTGCTGAAGCGCGTAAAAATGGTCTGTTCTCGGTTGCAACACTCGATACAGAGTTCCAAACTGCCTTTCATTTTTCCCCATGGTGGATTTTTAGAGACATTTCAAATATGAGCTGTGATTTGTGTGGGCTTACCCATGCGTGGCGTTTTGATGGCTGTAATAATCTCTCTAAGGTGCCTTTTATAAATATATTCACCAACCAAAACATGTTGGCACAACAACTGTTCGTCGGAAGCCTCATGAAATGGGTTTCCATGGCCGAGCAGCCACACACAAGCCTAAGATCACCATGCGCAATGCCAAGTGCCGGCTGGAGTGGTGTAAAGCTCGCCACCATTGCATCCTGGAACAGTAGAAACGCGTTCTCTGGAGTGATGAATCACCCTTCACGATCTGGCAGTCTGATGGACAAATCTGGGTTTGGTGGGTGCCAGGTAACTCTACCTGCCCAAATGAATAGTGCCAACTGTAATGTTTGGTGGAGGAGGAATAATGGTCTGGGGCTGTTTTTCATGGTCTGGGCTAAGCCCCTTTGTTCCAGTGAAGGGAGATCTTAACGCTACAGCATGCATTCTAGGTGATTCTGTGCTTCCAACTTTGCAGCAACAGTTTGGGGGAAGGCCCTTTCCTGTTTCAGCATGATAATGTCCCCATGCACAAAGTGAGGTCCATACAGAAATGGTTTGTCGAGATCGGTATGGAAGAACTTGACTGGCCTGCACACAGCCCTGACCTCAATCCCATCGAACACATTTGGGATGAATTAGAACGCCGACTGTGTGCCGACCTCACTAATGCTCTTGTGCCTGAATGGAAGAAAGTCCCTGCAGCAATGTTCCAACATCTAGTGGAAAGCCTTCCCAGAAGAGTGGAGGCTGTTAAAGCAGCAAAGGGGGGGCCAAGTCCATATTAATGCCCATGATTTTGGAATGAGATGTTGGACGAGCAGGTGTCCACATACCTTTGGCCATGTAGCTAATCCTAACCCCTGACCTTTAACCCTAGCCTTCTGCCAGCATCCCTCACCCACAATATACCTAAACCATAACTCTAACCGCTGACCTTCAACCCTAGCCCTCCACCAGCATCCCTCAACCACAACATACCTAAACCCTAACTCTAACCCCTGACCTTTAACCCTAGCCTTCTGCCAGCATCCCTCACCCACAATATACCTAAACCATAACTCTAACTGCTGACCTTCAACCCTAGCCTTCTGCCAGCATCCCTCACCCACAATATACCTAAACCATAACTCTAACCGCTGACCTTCAACCCTAGCCCTCCGCCAGCATCCCTCATCCACAAGGTACTGACCGTCTGAGACCACTGGAACCCCTAGTTCTAACCATAACCCAGAAGGTTTCAAAGGCCATGGTAGACTGACTGCTCTCAGTGGTTCAGTTTAGTTAGTCTTTATTAAAAGTAGTTATTTCCAGGAACTGTATATAGTCCTTGGTTCTGATTAGATGACCAACCTGAGAGGTGTAGTCAGTGGTGTTGGTGTAGATTAGATGACCAACCTGAGAGATGTAGTCAGTGGTGTTGGTATAGATTAGATGACCAACCTGAGAGATGTAGTCAGTGGTGTTGGTATAGATTAGATGACCAACCTGAGAGATGTAGTCAGTGGTGTTGGTATAGATTAGATGACCAACCTGAGAGGTGTAGTCAGTGGTGTTGGTATAGATTAGATGACCAACCTGAGAGATGTAGTCAGTGGTGTTGGTATAGATTAGATGACTAACCTGAGAGATGTAGTCAGTGGTGTTGGTATAGATTAGATGACCAACCTGAGAGATGTAGTCAGTGGTGTTGGTATAGATTAGATGACCAACCTGAGAGATGTAGTCAGTGGTGTTGGTATAGATTAGATGACCAACCTGAGAGATGTAGTCAGTGATGTTGGTATAGATTAGATGACCAACCTGAGAGATGTAGATTAGATGACCAACCTGAGAAGTGTAGTCAGTGGTGTTCGTATAGATTAGATGACCAACCTGAGAGATGTAGTCAGTGGTGTTGGTATAGATTAGATGACCAACCTGAGAGATGTAGTCAGTGGTGTTGGTATAGATTAGATGACCAACCTGAGAGGTGTAGTCAGTCAGTGGTGTTGGTATAGATTAGATGACCAACCTGAGAGGTGTAGTCAGTGGTGTTGGTATAGATTAGATGACCAACCTGAGAGGTGTAGTCAGTCAGTGGTGTTGGTATAGATTAGATGACCAACCTGAGAGATGTAGTCAGTGGTGTTGGTATAGATTAGATGACCAACCTGAGAGGTGTAGTCAGTGGTGTTGGTATAGATTAGATGACCAACCTGAGAGATGTAGATTAGATGACCAACCTGAGAGATGTAGTCAGTGGTGTTGGTATAGATTAGATGACCAACCTGAGAGATGTAGATTAGATGACCAACCTGAGAGATGTAGTCAGTGGTGTTGGTATAGATTAGATGACCAACCTGAGAGGTGTAGTCAGTCAGTGGTGTTGGTATAGATTAGATGACCAACCTGAGAGATGTAGTCAGTGGTGTTGGTATAGATTAGATGACCAACCTGAGAGGTGTAGTCAGTCAGTGGTGTTGGTATAGATTAGATGACCAACCTGAGAGGTGTAGTCAGTGGTGTTGGTATAGATTAGATGACCAACCTGAGAGGTGTAGTCAGTCAGTGGTGTTGGTATAGATTAGATGACCAACCTGAGAGATGTAGTCAGTGGTGTTGGTATAGATTAGATGACCAACCTGAGAGGTGTAGTCAGTGGTGTTGGTATAGATTAGATGACCAACCTGAGAGATGTAGTCAGTGGTGTTGGTATAGATTAGATGACCAACCTGAGAGATGTAGTCAGTGGTGTTGGTATAGATTAGATGACCAACCTGAGAGATGTAGTCAGTGGTGTTGGTATAGATTAGATGACCAACCTGAGAGATGTAGATTAGATGACCAACCTGAGAAGTTTAGTCAGTGGTGTTCGTATAGATTAGATGACCAACCTGAGAGATGTAGTCAGTGGTGTTCGTATAGATTAGATGACCAACCTGAGAGATGTAGTCAGTGGTGTTGGTATAGATTAGATGACCAACCTGAGAGATGTAGATTAGATGACCAACCTGAGAGATGTAGTCAGTGGTGTTGGTATAGATTAGATGACCAACCTGAGAGATGTAGATTAGATGACCAACCTGAGAGGTGTAGTCAGTCAGTGGTGTTGGTATAGATTAGATGACCAACCTGAGAGATGTAGTCAGTGGTGTTGGTATAGATTAGATGACCAACCTGAGAGGTGTAGTCAGTCAGTGGTGTTGGTATAGATTAGATGACCAACCTGAGAGGTGTAGTCAGTGGTGTTGGTATAGATTAGATGACCAACCTGAGAGGTGTAGTCAGTCAGTGGTGTTGGTATAGATTAGATGACCAACCTGAGAGATGTAGTCAGTGGTGTTGGTATAGATTAGATGACCAACCTGAGAGGTGTAGTCAGTGGTGTTGGTATAGATTAGATGACCAACCTGAGAGATGTAGTCAGTGGTGTTGGTATAGATTAGATGACCAACCTGAGAGATGTAGTCAGTGGTGTTGGTATAGATTAGATGACCAACCTGAGAGATGTAGTCAGTGGTGTTGGTATAGATTAGATGACCAACCTGAGAGATGTAGTCAGTGGTGTTGGTATAGATTAGATGACCAACCTGAGAGATGTAGTCAGTGGTGTTGGTATAGATTAGATGACCAACCTGAGAGGTGTAGATTAGATGACCAACCTGAGAGATGTAGTCAGTGGTGTTGGTATAGATTAGATGACCAACCTGAGAGATGTAGTCAGTGGTGTTGGTATAGATTAGATGACCAACCTGAGAGGAGTAGTCAGTGGTGTTGGTATAGATTAGATGACCAACCTGAGAGATGTAGTCAGTGGTGTTGGTATAGATTAGATGACCAACCTGAGAGATGTAGTCAGTGGTGTTGGTATAGATTAGATGACCAACCTGAGAGATGTAGTCAGTGGTGTTGGTATAGATTAGATGACCAACCTGAGAGGTGTAGTCAGTGGTGTTGGTATAGATTAGATGACCAACCTGAGAGGAGTAGTCAGTGGTGTTGGTATAGATTAGATGACCAACCTGAGAGATGTAGTCAGTGGTATTGGTATAGATTAGATGACCAACCTGAGAGATGTAGTCAGTGGTGTTGGTATAGATTAGATGACCAACCTGAGAGATGTAGTCAGTGGTGTTGGTATAGATTAGATGACCAACCTGAGAGATGTAGTCAGTGGTGTTGGTATAGATTAGATGACCAACCTGAGAGATGTAGTCAGTGGTGTTGGTATAGATTAGATGACCAACCTGAGAGATGTAGATTAGATGACCAACCTGAGAGATGTAGTCAGTGGTGTTGGTATAGATTAGATGACCAACCTGAGAAGTGTAGTCAGTCAGTGTAGTCAGTCTGTCAGTTCCACAACTGAATGCATTCAACTGAAATGTGTCTTCCACATTTAACCCATCTCTCTGAATCAGAGAGGTGCGGGGGGCTGCCTTAATTGACATCTACGTCATTGGCGCCAGAGGAGAAGTTGTTGGGGGTAACTGCCTTGCCCAAGGGCAGAACGGCAGACTTTTCAACTTGGCCGACACGGGGATTCGAACTAGCGACCTTTCGGTTACTGGGCCAAAGCTCTTAACCGCTGGGCTACTTGTGTCTGTCTGTCTGCTATCTAGAACAAAGAATACTTGATCTTTCATGTATCCCAATCAGACCTGGCTCAGATGCATATGAATCATATCAGTACTAGAGCTGTGCTTGATTTAGTGTGCAATGGAATGCAATAATCCCAAACAGGCCAACCAAGTTAAGTACCATCAAGCCTTTAGAAGTATTTGACCAAGCTAGGTCTGATCCCAGTATAGTCATGCTTTTCCTTCAGCTTCTTTACAGAATTTGAACTAACTTCATGTTCATTCATTCTTCTGCAATTGTCCTCATCTAACTGTCCTCCTGTGTTCTTATTGGTCAGGGAATGAAGGGTCATAAGTGTGAGGTGTGTTCCCGTGAGTTCACCTTGTCAGCCAACCTGAAGAGACACATGTTGATCCACAACAGCATCAGACCCTTCCAGTGTCACATCTGCTTCAAGAGCTTCATCCAGAAACAGACGCTCAAAACGCACATGATCGTCCACCTGCCCGTCAAACCCTTCAAATGCAAGGTGAGTTTATATCCAGGGTTGGAACAAGTTCAGGGAACACAACCGGAAAATAACAGCAAGGGAACCTGGAAGGAACGTGATCCATACTGTTCCGGAACATAACTGTTATTTTAAAAGCATGGGAACCGGTTAATAACGTTATGTTATGTTCCAGGCATTTGTTTCTAGTCCTACAACAAAACGCCTATACAAAGCCCCCACGCTGTCACTCAAACGTATTCTGTCTGCCTGCCAGGTGAAAATCTTTACCTGTCTGTGTTTAGGCTACCTGCCCCTCCCCCCTCCGAAGCATAGGCTACTGTACTGAGTACAAGCTTGATTCAGAAGATAGGGAGACAGGTTTTTATTAGCTAGAGAAGAATGGATTCACTTTTTCAGACACTATAGGCCTGGTATCACATTTCATGTTGGCTTTACACTACATCACCAACAGTATGTGGACATCTTCTCGTCAAATATCTCATTCCAAAATTATGGACATTAATATGGAGTTGGTCCCCCCTTTGCTGCTATAACAGCCTCCACTCTTCTGGGAAGGCTTTCCACTAGATGGAACATTGCTGCTATAACAGCCTCCACTCTTCTGGGAAGGCTTTCCACTAGATGGAACATTGCTGCTATAACAGCCTCCACTCTTCTAGGAAGGCTTTCCACTAGATGGAACATTGCTGCTATAACAGCCTCCACTCTTCTGGGAAGGCTTTCCACTAGATGGAACCTTGCTGCAGGTACTTGCTCCCATTCAGCCACAAGAGCATTAGTGAGGTCGGGCACTCATGTTGGGCAATTAGGTCTGGCTCGCAGTTGGCGTTCCAATTCATTCCATGGGTGTTCGGTGGGGTTGAGGTCAGGGCTGTGTGCAGGCCAGGCATACCGACCTCGACAAACCATTTCTGTATAGACCTCACTTTGTGCACAGGGGCATTGTCATGCTGAAGCAGGAAAGGGCCTTCCCCAAACTGTTGTAACACAGTTGGAAGAACAGTATCGTCTAGAATGTTGTTGAATGCTGTAGCGTTAAGATCTCCCTTCACTGGAACTAAGGGGCCTAGCCCGAACCATGAACAGCCCCAAACATTCCTCCTCCACTAAACTTAACAGTTGGCACTATTTATTCAGTCACGTAGCATTCTACTGGCATCTGCCAAACACAAATTTGTCCGTCTGACTGCCATTTCCACTGCTCCAGAGTCCAATGGCAGCGAGCTTTACACGACTCCAGCCGACGCTTGGCATTGCACATGGTGATCTTAGGCTTGTGTGTGATCTTAAGCTGCTCGGCCATGGAAACCCATTTTATGAAGCTCCCGACAAACAGTTCTTGTGCTGACGTTGCTTCCAGAGGCAGTTTGGAACTTGGTAGTGAGTGTTGCATCCGAGGACAGACAATTGTTACGCGCTTCAGCACTCGGCGTTCCCGTACTGTGGGCTTGTGTGGCCTACCACTTCGCGGCTGAGTCGTTGTTGCGCCTGGTATATGACCTGGTGAGTTTATATATTATATATGACCTGGTGAGTTTATATATTATATATGACCTGGTGAGTTTATATACTGTATTATTTTTATTTATTTATTTTTTATTTTACCTTTATTTAACCAGGCAAGTCAGTTAAGAACAAAGCAGTGACTACAGTTAGGTCTTGGGGGTTGGTTAATAGGGACTGGTAGCAGGGACTACAGTTAGGTCTTGGGGGTTGGTTAATAGGGACTGGTAGCAGGGACTACAGTTAGGTATTGGGGGTTGGTTAATAGGGACTGGTAGCAGGGACTACAGTTAGGTCTTGGGGGTTGGTTAATAGGGACTGGTAGCAGCCAGGGACTACGGTTAGGTCTTGGGAGTTGGTTAATAGGGACTGGTAGCAGTGACTACAGTTAGGTCTTGGGGGTTGGTTAATAGGGACTGGTAGCAGGGACTACAGTTAGGTCTTGGGGGTTGGTTAATAGGGACTGGTAGCAGGGACTACAGTTAGGTCTTGGGGGTTGGTTAATAGGGACTGGTAGCAGGGACTACAGTTAGGTCTTGGGGGTTGGTTACTCCCTCAAATAGGGACTTGTAGCAGGGACTACAGTTAATAGCCATGTCCTGATGTTGTCAAGCCAAACGATCACGATTATGAACATATACTGTTACTCGTGCTTTGACTTTTCCAGGTGTGCGGGAAGTCGTTCAACAGAATGTACAACCTGCTGGGTCACATGCACCTCCACGCCGGCTCCAAACCCTTCAAGTGTCCTTACTGCTCCTCCAAGTTTAACCTGAAGGGGAACCTCAGCCGACACATGAAGGTCAAACACGGCATGGACATCTCACCTGACGGACAAGGTAGGGCTTGACCCCTAACCCTTTACCCTAACCATTTACCTTAATCCAAACCCTTTACTCTGAGACCAAACCCCTAACGCTTTACCCTAACGCTTTACCCTAACGCTTTACCCTAAGACCAAACCCTTTACCCTAACCCTTTACCCTAAGACCAAACCCTTTACCCTAAGACCAAACCCTTTACCCTAACCCTTTACCCTAAGACCAAACCCTTTACCCTAATGCTTTTACCCTTTACCCTAAGAACAAACCCTTTACCCTAATGCTTTACCCTAACCCAGCATGAACATCTACCCTGACGGACAAGGTGGGGCTTTATCCCTAACCCTTTACCCTAACCCAGCATGAACATCCCCCCTGACGGACAAGGTGGGGCTTTATCCCTAACCCTTTACCCTAACCCAGCATGAACATCTCCCCTGACGGACAAGGTGGGGCTTTATCCCTAACCCTTTACCCTAACCCAGCATGAACATCCCCCCTGACGGACAAGGTGGGGCTTTATCCCTAACCCTTTACCCTAACCCTAACCCAGCATGGACATCTCCCCTGACGGACAAGGTGGGGCTTTACCCGTTTACCATAACCCTAACCCAGCATGAACATCTCCCCTGGTGGGGCTTTACCCTTTACCCTAAGAACAAACCCTTTACCCTAATAACCCTTTACCCTAACCCAGCATGAACATCCCCCCTGACGGACAAGGTGGGGCTTTATCCCTAACCCTTTACCCTAACCCAGCATGAACATCTCCCCTGACGGACAAGGTGGGGCTTTATCCCTAACCCTTTACCCTAACCCAGCATGAACATCCCCCCTGACGGACAAGGTGGGGCTTTATCCCTAACCCTTTACCCTAACCCTAACCCAGCATGGACATCTCCCCTGACGGACAAGGTGGGGCTTTACCCGTTTACCATAACCCTAACCCAGCATGAACATCTCCCCTGACGGACAAGGTGGGGCTTTACCCGTTTACCATAACCCTAACCCAGCATGAACATCTCCCCTGATGGACAAGGTAGGGCTTTACTCTCCTTCCTCTCATCTCACGATCCATCACTTATTTATTCAGCCACCTAACTACCATTCCTGTAGCCTTCTTATTGTAGGCTTAGTGTTCGTAACAGTCAATGAGCAGCCTGACTTGGTGGTTGTATATCCTGTTTGTTAAAACTTTGTTTGTGATCCTGTTGGTTCTACCACTGTGTTCTGGGTTAGGGTTTGTTCTTACACTGTGTTCTGGGTTGGGGTTAGGGTTGGTTCAACCACTGGGTTCTGGGTTGGTTCAACCACTGGGTTCTGGGTTTGTTCAACCTCTGGGTTGGGGTTAGGGTTGGTCCTACCACTGTGTTCTGGGTTGGAGTTGGTTCAACCACTGTGTTCTGGGTTGGGGTTAGGGTTGGTTGTACCACTGTTCTGGGTTGGGGTTAGGGTTGGTTCTACCACTGTTCTGGGTTGGGGTTTGTTCTACCACTGTTCTGGGTTGGGGTTAGGGTTGGTTCTACCACTGTGTTCTGGGTTGGGGTTTGTTCTACCACTGTTCTGGGTTGGGGTTGGTTTGACCACTGTGTTCTGGGTTGGGGTTAGGGTTTGTTCTACCACTGTTATGGGTTGGGGTTTGTTCTACCACTGTTCTGGGTTGGGGTTGGGGTTGGTTTGACCACTGTGTTCTGGGTTGGGGTTAGGGTTTGTTCTACAACTGTTCTGGGTTGGGGTTGGTTCTACCACTGGGTTGCGGTTGGTTCTACCACTGGGTTGGGGTTGGTTCTACCACTGTGTTCTGGGTTGGGGTTGGTTCAACCACTGTGTTCTGGGTTGGGGTTGGTACAACCACTGTGTTCTGGGTTTGGGTTGGTACAACCACTGTGTTCTGGGTTGGTTCAACCACTGTACTCTCCCTAACAGCCCTGTTTCTCTATATGTTCCCAGATGCTCTTCCTGAGATGGAGGGCCAGGGCCACTATGAGGAGGACAACTTTGACTTTGGGACCTCAGGGGCAAACAACAACATGGATAATGGAGGCTCCCAGAACCTCACCAAGCTCACCACGGCCAACATGGACGACATGGACAACTATTACAACTTTGGGAAGGATACAGCTAACTACAACACGTCTTGAGCAGTAGGAGAATAGTGTTAATGGACTACAGACCATTAGACACCATGGATTAATGGAGAAGAGACCATGGGTTAATGGTGGACTAACTGCAGACCATGGGTTAATGAGGAAGAGTCCATGGGTTATTGGTGGACTAACTACAGACCATGGGTTATTGGTGGACTAACTACAGACCATGGGTTATTGATGGACTAACTACAGACCATGGGTTATTGGTGGACATTCTACAGACCATGGGTTATTGGTGGACTAACTACAGACCATGGGTTATTGGTGGACTAACTACAGTCCATGGGTTATTGGTGGACTAACTACAGACCATGGGTTAATGAGGAAGAGTCCATGGGTTATTGGTGGACTAACTACCGACCATGTGTTAATGTAGAGGAGACCATGGGTTATTGGTGGACTAACTACAGACCATGGGAAAACAGAAAGGAAAATGCCACACTGCTGCTCATGCTCCCAGATATTTATTTATAACGTTTCCACCCTTAGGTCTTCATCAGGTATCCAGGACCTAATGGTGGAAACATTGTTATAAATAAATATCTGGGAGCATGAGCAGCAGTGTGGCGTTTTCCTTTCTGTTTTCCATGAGTTTACCTAGAACTCCGGCACCTGTGGAAAGTACCTGGATGTGTGTATGTTCTTCAGCTTTTGTTAATGGAGAGGACACCATGGGTGGGGAACAGACAACATGGCTGCCGTACTGTGGCAGTGAGAGAGACTGGGTTAGGGCGTGCTGTGGCAGTGAGAGAGACTGGGTTAGGGCGTGCTGTGGCAGTGAGAGAGACTGGGTTAGGGCGTGCTGTGGCAGTGAGAGAGACTGGGTTAGGGCGTGCTGTGGCAGTGAGACTAGGTTAGGGCGTGCTGTGGCAGTGAGACTAGGTTAGGGCGTGCTGTGGCAGTGAGACTAGGTTAGGGCGTGCTGTGGCAGTGAGTCTAGGTTAGGGCGTGCTATGGCAGTGAGACACAGGGAGGGGGTTCATGGACTCTTTAAGAACCAGAACTGACCTGTCCTGATGGAGGGGCAGGACATGCACTTCAACAGCCAATCCGCTCCACCCGTATCTGATAGAAGTGACTCTGAGACTGACGATTGGGTCTAGAAGTCCTTTGGGATATTCTACCAGACATGATTGGTCTAAAGTCCTTTGGGATAATCTACCAGACATGATTGGTCTAGAAGTCTTTGGATATTCTACCAGACATGATTGTTCTAGAAGTCCTTGGGATATTCTACCAGACATGATTGGTCTAGAAGTCCTTGGGATATTCTACCAGACATGATTGGTCTAGAAGTCCTTGGGATATTCTATCAGACATGACTAAAGACTATAGTGACAGATCTAAACTCTGATAAGTTGTGGTATGGAACTGTATCAGCACTCAGAAATCAGTTTTACACAGAAACATCTTACCTACCATGGAATCATTCACCAATCAGTATGTTTTGACAGAAGGCCGTGCCAGATGCAGTATAACTCTGATCTTAGATCCAACTAGACACACTGTATACAGCGCCTTCAGAAAGTCTTCACACCCCTGGACTTTTTACACATGTTGTGTTACAGCCTGAATTTAAAATGGATTCAATGTCACTGGCCTACACACAATAATACCCCATAATGTCAAGGTGAATTTATGTTTGTATACTTTTTTAGTCCGTAAGTATTCAACCCCTTTATTATGGCCAGCCTAAATAAGTTCAGGAATAAAAATGTGCTTACCAAGTTGCATGGACTCAGTCTGTGTGCAATAATGCTGTTTAGCATGTTTCTTGAATGACCACCTTATCTCTGTACCCCACACATACAGATAATTGTAAGGTCCCTCAGTCGAGCAGTGAATTTCAAACACAGATACAACCACAAAGACCAGAGAGGTTTTCCAATGCTTTGCAAAGAAGGGCACCTATTGGTAGATGGGTAAAATAAAAAAGCAGACATTGATTATCTCTTTGAGCAGGGTGAAGTTTTTAATTACACTTTGGATAGCATATCAATATACCAAGTCACTACAAAGATGCAGGTGTCCTTCCTAACTCAGTTGCAGGAGAGGAAGGAAATCGCTCAGGGATTTCACCATAAGGCCAGTGACTTTAAAACAGTTAGAGTTTAATGGCTGTGATAGAAAACTGAGGATGGATCAACAACATTGTAGTTACTCCACAATACTAACTTGAATGACAGAGTGAAAAGAAGGACGCCTCTACAGAATACAAATATTCTAAAACATGCATCCTTTTGTAAGGCACTAAAGTAATACTACAAAAAATGTCAAAGAAATTAACACTTTGTATTCAGGACATAAAGTTATGTTTGGGGCACATCCAATACAACACATCACTGAGTACCACTCTCCATATTTTCAAGCATGGTGGTGACTGCATCATGTTATGGGTTTGCTTTTCATCATTAAGGACTGGGGAGGTTTTCAGGATAAAAAAGAACCGAATGGAGCTAAGCACAGACAAAATCCTAGAGGAAGACCTGGTTCAGTCTGCTTTCCAACAGACACTGGGAGATGAATTCACCTTTCAGCAGGACAAAAACTTAAAATACAAGGCCAAATATACACTGAACAAAAATATAAACGCAACATGCTACAATTTCAAAGATTCTACTGAGTTACAGGTCATAAGGAAATGAGTCAATTGAAATAAATTCATTAGCCCATAATCTATGTGAAATACAGATACCTTAACAAAAAGGTATGTGCATGGATCAGAAAACCAGTCAGTATCTTTAAAAAAAATGTTTTACCTTTATTTAACTAGGCAAGTCAGTTAAGAACAAATTCTTATTTTCAATGACGGCCTAGGAACAGTGGGTTAACTGCCTGTTCAGGGTCAGAACGACAGATTTGTACCTTGTCAGCTCGGCGATTTGAACTTGCAACCTTTCGGTTACTAGTCTAACACTCTAACCACTAGGCTACCCTGCTGCCCATTTGGTGTGACCCGCATTTGCCTCAAGAACCGCAACACATCTCCATCGCATAGAGTTGATAAGGCTGTTAATTGTGACCTGTGGAATGTTATGCCACTCCTCTTCAATGGCTGTGTGCAGTTGCTGGATATTGGCAGGAACTGGAACACACTGTCATACACGTTGATACAGAGCATCCCAAACATGCTCAATTAGTGACATGTCTGGTGAGTATGCAGGCCATGGAAGAACTGGGACATTTTCAGCTTCCATGAATTGTGTTCAGATCCTTGTGACATGGGTCTGTGCATTATCATACTGAAACATGAGGTGATGGCGGTGGATGAATGGCACGACAATGGGCCTCAGGATCTCATCACGGTATCTCTGTGCATTCAAATTGCCATCGACAAAATGCAGTTGTGTTCATTATCCATAGTTTATGCCTGCCCATACCATAACCCCACCACCACCATGGGGTACTCTGTTCAAAACGTTGACATCAGCAAACCTCTCGTACACTCAACGCCATACACACTGTCTGCCATCTGCCCGGGACAGTTGAAACTGGGATTAATCCGTGAAGAGCACCCTTCTCCAGCGTGCCAGTGACAATTGAAGGTGAGCATTTTCCCACTGAAGATGGTTACGACGCCGAACACGCAGATGAGCTTCCCTGAGACAGTTTTTGACAGTTTGTGCAGAAATTCTTCGGTTGTGCAAACCCACAGTTGAGACTTCTTGGCATTGTGCTGTGTGACAAAACTGCACATTTTTGTGGCCTTTTATTGTCCCCAGCACAAGGTGCACCTGTGTCATGGTCATGCTGTTTAATCAGCTTTTTGATAAAACACACCTGTGAGGTGGATGGATTATCTTGGCAAAGGATAAATGCTCACTAATGGATGTCAACAAATTAGTGCACAACATTTGAGTGAAATAAGCTTTTTGTGTGTATGAAACATTTCTGGGATCTTTTATTTCAGCTCATTAAACATGGGATCAACACTTATCTATTTTTGTTCAGTATACATTTGAGTTGCTTACCAAGATGACATTGAATGTTTCTGTGTGGCCTAGTTACAGTTTTTACTTAAAACTACTTGAAAATCTATGGCAAAATGGCAGTCTAGCAATGATCAACAACCAACTTGACAGAGCTTGAAGAATTAAAGAGCTCTTAGAGACTTACCCAGAAAGACACAGGTGTAATCGTGTATTGACATGTATTGACTGAGGGGGTTGAATACTTATCTAATCACAATATATTAGTGTTTTATTTTTCTTTCTTTTTTACAGATGTTAGAATCTTTCTTCCACTGTGACGGAGTATTTTGTGTAGATCGTTGACAAAAAAATGACAATTAAATCCATTTTAATCCCACTTTGTAAAACAACCAAATCTGGAAAGAGTCGAGAGGTACTTTCTATTAGACATTGATACATATAACAGGTTTGAATGATCTTCACAACATGTCTGTTCTGCAGCATGGAGGAGCACAGGAACAGTCTTCTATGAGCTGATCTGGAGTCAGGTCTATACTTCCCAAATTGACTGCTGTCTGCTGTTTCTGCTGGCTAATACTACAACATGTTGCTGATGTGTAACCACTTACAGTACTGTCTCCTTACTCTACAAACAAACCTTTTTCCCCCACCTTGTTTCACTTGGTTTAGCTTGACATTCAGACCAGATCTGGACCGGGCTACCTGAGACGGTACGACCAGATCTGGATCGGGCTACCTGAGACGGTACGACCAGATCTGGACCGGGCTACCTGAGATGGTACGACCAGATCTGGACCGGGCTACCTGAGACGGTACGACCAGATCTGGACCGGGCTACCTGAGACGGTACGACCAGATCTGGACCGGGCTACCTGAGACGGTACGACCAGATCTGGACCGGGCTACCTGAGACGGTACGACCAGATCTGGACCGGGCTACCTGAGATGGTACGACCAGATCTGGACCAGGCTACCTAAGATGGTACAAGCAAGACTTTTAACTACACACAGTGGTCAATACAAGCAGGACTCTGTAACATCACACAGTGGTCAATAACTGGCCCGGGCACATTTTTTAGACCATTCCATTGGTCCTAAAGTGTCCCGGAGCAATGGGCGAGTTAAAACTAATTCACCCTCTCTCTGGTTCTGTTTTGGGGAACACCTGCCCCCCCATCCTACTATGCAGGGAGCCTTGATTCACACTAAAACTAAAACCGTGGTATAGTTGTTTTTTGGAATGAAGAAAATCCAACTGAAACCTCACATTACTATTTAATAAAGGTTCTTTGGTTTCTGTTTTTCAGTCTTGTTTTAATCTGTCTGCATTCTGTAATTCCTCAAACTGAACTTTTGTTGTAATGACTAGACAGTATGTTTCAACCTTGTAAGTTAGTACAGTATATAACCCTATTGTGCTCCCGTATCATACAGTCAAAGAGTCCAACTGCTTCTGTAGTCTAATCATGTCTTTTTAACCCTGGAATTGTTTAGCCCAGCCTGTGATGTCATGTTTCAGTTGGAATCTACTTGTGCCTCCATGTCGCCACCTGCTGTACAGACAACACAGTAGGAACAGCTTTCTGAATCTTGCCTGTGAAATAATCTGTGGCCCTCCATTAGTGGTACAGTGACTCCCGGACGTCAGAGGAATTTTTCCTTCCCTGGGCTGGAAGATCAGCCGCCTCTGTCCATTTGATAAATAGTTCAATAAAAAACTTGAATAGCCACCAAGAAATATTCAAATGAAACTTGGTGTAGTGTGAACACCACAGTGTGGAGTCCAAAGGTGTTAAGGAGCGCTGCCATCCCTCCCTGAGATGCTCATTGCTGTCAGTGTCCTACAGCGTGGAGACGTCAGCATCCTACAGCGTAAAGACGTGAGCACAGCGTAGAGACAGTGACCATACATACATACCCCAACCAGAAGCCATGGATTACAGGCAACATCCACACTAAGCTAAAGGCTGCCGCTTTCAAGTAGCAGGACTCTAATCCTGAAGCTTATAAGAAATTCCAAAATCCCTGACGAACCATCAAACAGGCAAAGTGTAAATACAGGACTAAGATCGAAACGTACTACACCGGCTCTGACGCTTGTCGGATGTGGCAGGGCTTGGAAACCATTACAGACTACAAAGGGAAGCACAGCCAAGAGCTGCCCAGTGACACGAGCCTACCAGATTAGCTAAACTACTTCTACGCTCGCTTCGAGACAAATAAAATCATTCTAAAATATTTGAAAGCCAGGTTAACAAACAGATCACCGTACCTTCTCCACTATGCAATCTGGTTTCCGAGCTGGTCAAGGGTGCACCTCAGCCACGCTCAAGGTCTTAAACGCTATCATTATCACCAACAATAAAAGACAGTACAGTGCAGCCGTCTTCATCGACCTGCCAAGGCTTTCGATTCTGTCAATCACCGGATTCTTATTGGCAGACTCAATAGCCTTGGTTTCTCAAATGACTGCGTCGCCTGGTTCACCAACTACTTCTCAGATAGAGTTCAGTGTGTCAAATCGGAGGGCCTGTTGTCCGGACCTCTGGCAGTCCCTATGGGGGTGCCACAGGGTTCAGTTCTTGGGCCGACTCTTTTCTCTGTATATATCAATGATGTCCCTCTTGCTGCTGGTGAGACGACACCATTCTGTATACATCTGGCCCTTCTTTGGACACTGTGCTAACAAACCTCCAAACGAGCTTCAATGCCATACAACACTCTTTCCAAGGCCTACAACTGCTTTTAAATGCAAGTAAAACTAAGTGCATGCTCTTCAACCGATTGCTGCTCGCACCCTCCCGCCCGACTAGCATCACTACTCCGGACGGTTCTGACTTAGAATATGTGGACAACTACACATACCTAGGTGTCAGGTTAGACTGTAAACTCTCCTTCCAGACTCACATTAAGAATCTCCAATCCAAAATTAAATCTAGAATCGGCTTCCTATTTCGCAACAAAGCCTCCTTAACTCATGCTGCTGAACATACCCTCGTAAAACTGACTATCCTGCCGATCTTTGACTCCGGTGATGTCCTTTATAAAATAGCCTCCAACACTCTACTCAGCAAACTGGATGCAGTCTATCACAGTGCCATCTGTTTGGTCACCAAAGCCCCATTCACCACCCACCACTGCGACCTGTATGCTCTCGTTGGCTGGCCCTCACTACATATTCGTCGCCAAACCCACTGGCTCCAGGTCATCTATAAGTCTATGCTAGGTAAAGCTCCACCTTATCTCAGCTCACTGGTCACCATAGCAACACCCACCCGTAGCACGCGCTCCAGCAGGTATATTGCACTGGTCATCCCCAAAGCCTATTCCTCCTTTTGCCGCCTTTCCTTCCAGTTCTTTGCTGCCAATGACTGGAGCAAATTTCAAAAATCACTGAAGCTGGAGTCTTACATCTCCCTCTCTAACTTTAAGCATCAGCTGTCAGAGCAGCTTGCCGATCACTGTACCTGTACACAGCCAATCTGTAAATAGCACACCCAACTACCCCCATATTGTTATTTATCCTCTTGCTCTTTTGCACCCCAGTATCTACTTGCACATCATCATCTGCACATCTATCATTCCAGTATTAATGCTAAATTGTTTTTATTTAGCCTCTATGGCCTATTTATTGCCTTACCTCCCTACTCTTCTACATTTGCACACACTGTACATAGATTTTTATATTGTGTTATTGACTGTACGTTTGTTTATGTGCAACTCTGTGTTGTTGTTTTTGTCGCACGGCTTTGCTTTATCTTGGCCAGGTCGCAGTTGTAAATGAGAACATGTTCTCAACTGGCCTACCTGGTTAAACAAAGGTGGAAAAAAAATAACATGCATGAGAGCACCAGGTGTTCCAGACGACTGTGCGATCACGCTCTCCGTAGCTGATGTGAGTAAAACCTTTAAACAGGTCAACTTTCACAAGGCCGCAGGGCCAGATGGATTGTCAGGACGTGTACTGCGAGCATGCGCTGACCGGCAAGTGTCTTCACTGACATTTTCAACCTCTCCCTGTCCAAGTCTGTAATACCAACATGTTTTAAGCAGACCACCATAGTCCCTGTGCCCAAGAACACTAAGGTAATCTGCTTAAATGACTACCGGCCCGTAGCACTCACGTCTGTAGCCATGAAGTGCTTTTAAAGGCTGGTCAACACCATTATCACTTCAACACCATTATCCCAGAAACCCTCGAGCCACTCCAATTTGAATACCGCCAACAGATCCACAGATGATGCAATCTCTATTGCACTCCACACTGCCCTTTCCCACCTGGACAAAAGGAACACCTATGTGAGAATGCTATTCATTGACTACAGCTCAGCGATCAACACCATAGTGCCCTCAAAGCTCATCACTAAACTAAGGACCCTGGGACTAAACACCTCCCTCTGCAACTGGATCCTGGACTTCCTGACGGGCCAGCCCCCAGGTGGTAAGGGTAGGTAACAACACATCTGCCATGCTAATCCTCAACACAGGGGCCCCTCATGGGTGCGTACTCAGTCCCCTCCTGTACTCCCTGTTCACTCATGACTGCACGGCCAGGCATGACTCCAACACCATCATTAAGTTTGACGATGACACAACAGTGGTAGGCCTGATCACCGACAACAACGAGACAGCCAATAGGGAGGAGGTCCGAGACCTGGCCGTGTGGTGGTAGGACAACAACCTCTCCCTCAACGTGATCAAGACAAGGCAGAAGGAGGACCGAGCACGCCCCCATTCTCATCGACGGGGCTGTAGTGGAGCAGGTTGAGAGCTACAAATTCCTTGGTGTCCACATCACCAACAAACTAACATGACAGCACACCAAGACAGTTGTGAAGAGGGCACGACAAAATCTATTCCCCCTCAGTAGACTGAAAAGATTTGTCATGGGTCCTCAGATCCTCAAAAGGTTCTACAGCTGCAAAATCGAGTTCATCCTGACTGGTTGCATCACTGCCTGGTAGGGCAACTGCTCGGCCTCCGACCGCAAGGCACTTCAGAGGGTTGTGCGTACGGCCCAGTACATCACTGGGGCCAAGCTTCCTGCCATCCAGGACCTCTATATCAGGCAGTGTCAGAGGAAGGCCCTAACAATTGTCAAAGACTCCAGCCACCCCAGTCATAGACTGTTCTCTCTGCAACCGCACGGCAAGCCGTACCGGAGCGCCAAGTCTAGGTTCAAGAGGCTTCTTAAAAGCTTCTACCCCCAAGCCATAAGACTCCTGAACAGCTAATCAAATGGCTACCGAAACTATTTGCACTGCCCCCCCCCCCCCCCCCACCCCCACCCCCCTTTCACGTTGCTGGTACTCTGATATTATCTATCCATAGTCACTTTAATAACTCTACCTACATGAACATATTACCGGTGCCCCCGCACATTGACTCTTTACCAGTACCACCTGTATATAGTCTCGCTATTGTTATTTTACTGATGCTCTTTAATTACTGGTTCCTGTTATTTCTTATTGTTATTCATATTTTTTAAACTGCATTGTTGGTTAGGGGCTTGTAAGTAAGCATTTCACGGCGCATACAATTTGATTTGAGACGTTAGTACAGTGTAGCGACGTCAGCAGCCTACAGTGTAGAAGTCTTTGATTTGAGTAGTCGGCACAGCGTGGAGACGTGGGCACAGCGTGGAGACGTGGGCACAGAGCGTGGAGACGTGGGCACAGAGCGTGGAGACGTGGGCACAGAGCGTGGAGACGTGGGCACAGAGCGTGGAGACGTGGGCACAGCGTGGAGACGTGGGCACAGCGTGGAGACGTGGGCACAGCGTGGAGACGTCGGTGTCGGTAGTCTACAGTGTAGAAGTCTTTACATGGAAACTGATGACTGTACATACTGCATTTATTGAGATTTTTTTTTTTTTCAATTATACAACATTCAAGAGTAATCTACGCTTAATTGAAATGGTTCTTTTAAATTGATCCCTGGTATTGATCTCATTATATGAATAATAGGTTATTAATCATATGAATCCAGAATGTATTGGACCACAGACAAGAAAATAAAATGAAGTCTCCCCTGTCAATGGGAAGGCAGAGAAACACACTACTAGTAACACATCTGATTGGCACAAATAGTCCATAGCACAAACTGTCAGGAAAATATCAAACGTGTTCCCTTCAAACAGGATACACAGCTAATTGAAATATTGGGGTCAAAACGAGTTAGGTTAACGCTACATAAACAAGGTCAAAAACTTGTACGGACGCAATTTTTTGATTATTTCAAAGTTGTCTGTTTGAACTAGGGTTAGGGTAATTAAAAAAATATATATTTTCAAGGCAAGTCAATTAAGAACAAACATAGAGAGAGACAGCGACAACACTACATAGAGACACCACAACACTACATAGAGAGACACCACAACACTACATAGAGAGAGACACCACAACACTACATAGAGAGAGACACCACAACACTACAGAGAGACACCACAACACTACAGTGCCTTGCGAAAGTATTCGGCCCCCTTGAACTTTGCGACCTTTTGCCACATTTCAGGCTTCAAACATAAAGATATAAAACTATATTTTTTGTGAAGAATCAACAACAAGTGGGACACAATCATGAAGGGGAACGACATTTATTGGATATTTCAAACTTTTTTAACAGATCAAAAACTGAAAAATTGGGCGTGCAAAATTATTCAGCCCCTTTACTTTCAGTGCAGCAAACTCTCTCCAGAAGTTCAGTGAGGATCTCTGAATGATCCAATGCTGACCTAAATGACTAAAGATGATAAATACAATCCACCTGTGTGTAATCAAGTCTCCGTATAAATGCACCTGCACTGTGATAGTCTCAGAGGTCCGTTAAAAGCGCAGAGAGCATCATGAAGAACAAGGAACACACCAGGCAGGTCCGAGATACTGTTGTGAAGAAGTTTAAAGCCGGATTTGGATACAAAAAAATTTCCCAAGCTTTAAACATCCCAAGGAGCACTGTGCAAGCGATAATATTGAAATGGAAGGAGTATCAGACCACTGCAAATCTACCAAGACCTGACCGTCCCTCTAAACTTTCAGCTCATACAAGGAGAAGACTGATCAGAGATGCAGCCAAGAGGCCCATGATCACTCTGGATGAACTGCAGAGATCTACAGCTGAGGTGGGAGACTCTGTCCATAGGACAACAATCAGTTGTATATTGCACAAATCTGGCCTTTATGGAAGAGTGGCAAGAAGAAAGCCATTTCTTAAAGATATCCATAAAAAGTGTCGTTTAAAGTTTGCCACAAGCCACCTGGGAGACACACCAAACATGTGGAAGAAGGTGCTCTGGTCAGATGAAACCAAAATTGAACTTTTTGGCAACAATGCAAAACGTTATGTTTGGCGTAAAAGCAACACAGCTGAACACACCATCCCCACTGTCAAACATGGTGGTGGCAGCATCATGGTTTGGGCCTGCTTTTCTTCAGCAGGGACAGGGAAGATGGTTAAAATTGATGGGAAGATGGATGGAGCCAAATACAGGACCATTCTGGAAGAAAACCTGATGGAGTCTGCAAAAGACCTGAGACTGGGACGGAGATTTGTCTTCCAACAAGACAATGATCCAAAACATAAAGCAAAATCTACAATGGAATGGTTCAAAAATAAACATATCCAGGTGTTAGAATGGCCAAGTCAAAGTCCAGACCTGAATCCAATCGAGAATCTGTGGAAAGAACTGAAAACTGCTGTTCACAAATGCTCTCCATCCAACCTCACTGAGCTCGAGCTGTTTTGCAAGGAGGAATGGGAAAAAATGTCGGTCTCTCGATGTGCAAAACTGATAGAGACATACCCCAAGCGACTTACAGCTGTAATCTCAGCAAAAGGTGGCGCTACAAAGTATTAACTTAAGGGGGCTGAATAATTTTGCATGCCCAATTTTTCAGTTTTTGATTTGTTAAAATTTTTTGAAATATCCAATAAATGTCGTTCCACTTCATGATTGTGTCCCACTTGTTGTTGATTCTTCACAAAAAAATACAGTTTTATATCTTTATGTTTGAAGCCTGAAATGTGGCAAAAGGTCGCAAAGTTCAAGGGGGCCGAATACTTTCGCAAGGCACTGTACATAGAGAGAGACACCACAACACTACATAGAGAGAGACACCACAACACTACATAGAGAGAGACACCACAACACTACATAAAGAGAGACACCACAACACTACAGAGAAACACCACAACACTACAGAGAGACACCACAACATGGCAGCAACACAGATCTAATCTAAGGTAGTGTTAGTTTGTTTTGTGGTGTTGGTGTTGTCCTCCTCCTCTTCACTTGCCCAGAGCCTTGTCCAGGTTGGTCCTGATGGCGTCCAGAAAGTCGGATGTGTTGACGTAATGTTCATTCAGCTTGCAGCTGCAAAATCACATGACAGGTTGGATTAGATTAAACACTTTAATGATAGACAGGTGTGTACGACAACACTAACGGCTCTATTCAATCCGATTGCATTGTGGTAATGATGATGAAACTAAGGAGAGGAGAGGAGAGACCAGCATAACCCGAACAGAGGAGAGGAGAGACAACCCTAACGGAGGAGAACCCTAACGGAGGAGAGGAGAGACCTAACCCTGACGGAGGAGCGACCTAACCCTAACAGAGGAGAGGAGCGACCTAACCCTAACGGAGGAGCGACCTAACCCTAACGGAGGAGCGACCTAACCCTAACGGAGGAGAGACCTAACCCTTAACGGAGGAGAGGAGCGACCTAACCCTAACGGAGGAGAGGAGCGACCTAACCCTAACGGAGGAGAGGAGAGACCTAACCCTAACGGAGGAGAGGAGCGACCTAACCCTAACGGAGGAGAGGAGCAACCTAACCCTAACGGAGAAGCGACCTAACCTAACCCTTAACGGAGGAGTGACCTAACCCTTATCGGAGGAGTGACCTAACCCTTAACGGAGGAGATACCTAACCCTTAACGGAGGAGATACCTAACCCTTAACGGAGGAGAGACCTAACCCTTAAAGGAGGAGAGACCTAACCCTTAACGGAGGAGTGACCTAACCCTTAACGGAGGAGTGACCTAACCCTTAACGGAGGAGAGACCTAACCCTTAACGGAGGAGATACCAAACCCTTAACGGAGGAGATACCTAACCCTTAACGGAGGAGATACCTAACCCTTAACGGAGGAGATACCTAACCCTTAACGGAGGAGTGACCTAACCCTTAACGGAGGAGAGACCTAACCCTTAACGGAGGAGTGACCTAACCCTTAACGGAGGAGTGACCTAACCCTTAACGGAGGAGAGACCTAACCCTAACGGAGCTCCGAGACTAAACAGTATTGGTTGTTTGAAGTAACTTCTTTGCTGTTGTAATATCGCAAACAGAAAACAAGTTTCACCATTACGGATTCCAGCTTTGAAACTGGCTTATAACCCGCAATCTGATTGAATCATAGGTTTCAGTTGGCCGGGGTTATACTGTGGACATGAATGTACTGTACTGTCTAGTGTAGTCACTTGGCCAGGGTTATACTAAGGACATGACTGTACTGTATAGTGTGGTATATATGCATGTAGTCACTTGGCCAGGCCGTGGATGCAGCCGGCCAGGTCCTTGGTCATCACACCACTCTCCACGATCTCCACACACACCCTCTCCAGAGTCTGGGAGAACCTACAGGTCAACAGGGGTTAGGGTTAGTTACCTACAGGGGTCAATGAGACAACAGCATGTTAAGTATATTACAGGTTTTAGTAGTTATTGATAAAATCAAATGTTATTTGTCACATGCGCCAAATACAACAGGTGAAATGCTTACTTTACAAGCCCTTAACCAACAATGCAGTTTTAAGAAAAATAAGTGTTAAGTAAAAAATTAATTAAAAAAAGAACAAATTCTTAAAGAGCAGCAGTAAAATAACAGTAGCGAGGTTATATACTGGGGGTACCGGTACAGATGTGCAGTGGCACCGATTAGTCGAGCAGCGTGAAAGAGGGGGTGGGGGAGACAATGCAAATAGTCTGGGTAGCCATTTGATTAGATGTTCTGGAGTGTTATGGCTTGGGGGTAGAAGCTGCTAAGAAGTATTTTGGACCTAGACTTGGTGCTCCGGTACCACTTGTCGTGCAGTAGCAGAGAGAACAGTCCATGACTAGGGTGGCTGGAGTCTTTGGCAGTTGTTAGGGCCTTCCTCTGACACCGCCTGGTATAGAGGTCCTGGATGGCAGGAAGCTTGGCCCCAGTGATGTACACACTAACCACTGTAGTGCTTTGCGGCCGGAGGCCGAGCAGTTGCCATACCAGGCAGTGATGCAACCAGTCAGGATAATCTCGATGGTGCAGCTGTAGAACTTTTTGAGGATCTGGGGACCCATGCCAAATATTTTTAGTCTCCTGAGGGAGAATTAGGTTTTTTGTCACGCCCTCTTCACAACTGTCTTGGTGTGTTTGGACCATGATAGTTCGTTGGTGATGTGGACACCAAGGAACTTGAAGCTCTCAACCTGCTCCACTACAGCCCCGTCGATGAGAATGGGGGCGTGCTCGGTCCTCCTTTTTCTGTAGTCCACAATCATCTCCTTTGCCTTGATCACGTTGAGGGAGAGGTTGTTATCCTGGCACCACAAGGTCAGGTCTCTGACCTCCCAATAGGCTGTGTCATCATTGTCGGTGATCAGGCCTACCATTGCTGTGTCATCAGCAAATTTAATGATGGTGTTGGAGTCATGCCTAGCCGTGCGGTCATGAGTGAACAGGGAGTACAGGAGGGGACTAAGTATACACCCCTGAGGGGCCCCCGTGTTGAGGATCAGCGTGGTAGATGTGTTGTTACCCACCCTTACCACCTGGGGACAACCTGTCAGGAAGTCCAGGATCCAGTTGCAGAGGGATGTGTTGAGTCCCAGGGTCCTTAGCTTAGTGATGATGATGAGCTGTGAGGGCACTATGGTATTGAACGCTGAGTTGTAGTCAATTAATAGCATTCTCACGTAGGTGTTCCTTTTGTCCAGGTGGGAAAGGGCAGTGTGGAGATTAAATAGAGATCGCGTCATCTGTGGATCTGTTGTGGCGGTATGAAAATTGGAGTGGGTCTAGGGTTTCTGGGATAATGGTGTTGATGTGACCATGACCAGCCTTTCCAAGCTACAGACGTGAGTGCTACGGGTCGGTAGTCATTTAGGCAGGTTACCTGAGTGTTCTTTGGCAAAGGGACTATGGTTGTCTGCTTGAAACATGTTGGTATTACAGACTCAGTCAGGGACAGGTGGAAAATGTCAGTGAAGGCACTTGCCAGTTGGTCAGTGCATGCTCGGAATACATGTCCTGGTAATGTGAATGTACACGTCCTGGCCTTGTGAATGATGAGAGCGTAGCTGATGTGATGTACAGTCATCCGGAACAGCTGATGCTTTCATGCATGCTTCAGTGTTGCTATTCTCGAAGCAAGCATAGAAGTAATTTAGCTTGTCAGGTAGGCTCGTGTCACTGGGCAGCTCGTGGCTGTGCTTCCCTTTGTAGTCTGTAATAGTTTGCAAGCCCTGCCACATTCTATGAAAGTCGGGGCCAGTGTAGTACGATTCGATCTTAGTCCTGTATCGATGCTTTGCCTGTTTAATGGTTCGTCGGAGGGCATAACGGGATTTCTTATAAGTGCCCGGGTTAGACTCCCGCTCCTTCAAAGCGGCAGCTCTACTCTTTAGCTTAGTCCGGATGTTGCCTGTAATCCATGGCTTCTGGTTGGGGCATGTATGTACGTACGGTCACAACATCATCAATGCACTTATTGATGAAGCCAGTGACTGATGTGGTGTACTCCTCAATGCCATTGGAAGAATCTCGGAACATATACTTGTCTGTGCTAGCAAAACAGTCCTACATCATCTTACCACATCCTTATTGACCGAGTCACTGGTGCTTCCTGCTTTAGTTTTTGCATTCAAGTCCCCGGCCACTAGCTAGCGCCACTTTCTGGATGAGCGTTTTCCTGTTTGCTTATGGCCGTATACAGCTCATTGAGTGCGGACTTAGTGCCAGCATCGGTTTGTGGTGGTAAATAGACAGCTAAGAAAAATATAGATAAACTCTCTTGGTAACGGGTTTTAGTAGTTATTGAGATATTACAGGGTTTTAGTAGTTATTGAGATATTACAGGGTTTTAGTAGTTATTGAGATATTACAGGGTTTTAGTAGTTATTGAGATATTACAGGGTTTTAGTAGTTATTGAGAAATTACAGGGTTTTAGTAGTTATTGAGATATTACAGGTAAGCGTTTCAGTAGTCATTACCTGATGAGGTCTGGGTTTCCATCCAGTTTCCCTCGGTGTTCCAGCCCTCTGGTCCAGGCAAAGATACTGGCGATGGGGTTGGTGCTGGTGGGTCGGCCCTACAGGACGAGAGAGGACAGTGCCCTGTTTTTATCTGCCGCTAACATGCATCCTTCGTCCTGTCATGACTGTCCTGTGAGGATCCGACTGGATCAGATCAGCTTGGCAATGGATGACAGAAATCAGACCCTCTCACCCACAGAGGGGGGGGGGGGGGGGCTGCTGGGGGGTTGACACCTCACGCCCAATTGTAAATTAAAGGAGAGAACATCCCTCTCCAAATTCACACAGGAATGTTCAACACAGAGACTTTTCCCACTGAAACTAATGTGATATGGGTTGTTATTTTGTGATGTCATAAAAAATACTGTAACTTCAAAAGTATATACACTTCATTTACGAAATCTCCATCCTTTACATTGTGAACAATGATGAAAGTATTTATGTTAAGATATTCATGTGATTTTAGGAGCCATAAGAGATCATTTGTCGCCTATAAACTTTGCACAGTAAGTAGCCGCGCATTAGTGAGGTCAGCGAGTGTGTCAGTCTGACGGAACGGTCCCTTTTGACCAGAAAGTACATCAAATTATTGGTAATAAAATGAACATTTAGACCAGAGAGGCGTGTAGTTGCAGCTCACATCCAAAGTGGTTCGAACTCTGAATATCAACGAGGTAGAGGCGAGAGGAGGCGAGAAGCTCACGGATAATGACTGGTACAGCTGATTAGCTGTCCTAAGTAAAGTATCTAGAGAAGCACATTTAAGTGGGACCATTCTACTACTCTTCAAACTGTCGTTTTCTACTACTCTCATCACCCTTGTGAACCATCAACAAGGCTGGCTAGCCTATCTTCAAAGAAGCAGCTTCCAGAGCGAATGGAAGGAGAATAAACTCTGTAGTTTTGTTCAGGACGACACGACAAGTCACTGGGCAGAGAAGAGCAACAGTGGAAGAGACGGGTGAACCCTCTTGGACAATCAGAGCCTTACAAGCGTGCTGCGGAAAGGCTCAACAACCTTCCTATGAAGGACCTGGTTCCGACAGAGATCCATGGCAAACTAAGGAATTTACACATAAAAACATGAATGCTTTCTTACTCCAAATGGGTGGCGTGTCATGTGCAAAGTATATGATTACTGTGAGAGTAGTTCCTCCAATGTATCAACGGGTTAGGGTTAGGGTTACCCTAACCCCAACCCAAAGTATATGATTACTGTGAGAGTAGTTCCTCCAATGTATCAACGGGTTAGGGTTACCCTAACCCCAACCCAAAGTATATGATTACTGTGAGAGTAGTTCCTCCAGTGTATCAAAGGTTTAGGGTTAGGGTTACCCTAACCCAAAGTATATGATTACTGTGAGAGTAGTTCCTCCAATGTATCAACGATAAGTGTCTCTCTCTCCCTCTCCATCTCCTTTGTAACAAGTTGTGTCAGTACGCTAGGGACCTGTTCCTAATGTATTAAGTGTGTCTGTTTATCCTGTGTTATCATTTAGTTAGCTAGTAAATAAATTATTAAACCAATTTGTGTAGTACTGAATCATAAGTAAGGCTGGGTTTTTTGCAGATGCAGGTTACGACTGTTCAGAATGATGATATGACACGAGGTTATGATTAATACGTTGGTTTATGATAGGTAAACCCTTTAGATTTTCATTCGGGAGATGGTAACTCTTTAAACAACCGCTTTCATGGTGCCTCAAATTCCTAATGAGTTCATTGTTACATGTTTAATTTATTCGGGTAACAATTAAACATAGTTGATTAGATAAATAACAGGCAATAGAATAATGAAAGTAAAGTCACGACAATCCTGATCCTGCCCATTTTACAATAGAATATTATAATATAATAATATATATCAGAATATATACAGCACCAGTCAAGTCAAGTTTGTACCAGTCAAAAGTTTAGAACACCTACTCATTCAAGGGTTTTTCTTTATTTGTACAATTTTCTACATTGTAGAATAATAGTGAAGACATCAACACTATGAAATAACACATGGAATCATGTAGTGACCAGAAAAGTGATAAAGAAATCAAAATATATTTTGTATTTCAGATTCTTCAAAGTAGTCAACCTGTGCCTTATGTGTTATTTCATAGTGTTGATGTCTTCACTATTATTCTACAATGTAGAAAATTGTACAAATAAAGAAAAACCCTTGAATGAGTAGGTGTTCTAGAACCCTGGAATGAGTAGGTGTTCTAGAACCCTGGAATGAGTAGGTGTTCTAGAACCCTGGAATGAGTAGGTGTGTCCAAACTTTTGACTGGTACTGTATGTATTATTTTATCATCTAAAAATGTGGGTACAATCAGAATGAGGACAAGATCAGGACAAACAATTCATGTTAGAACCAGGTATTAACATGCCTAGTGAAATGGTTCTGGTAGCTCTACCATACAGGAGGATAGTTTTAACAGTGACATGGTGGTCTACCCTACAAGAGGAGAGGATATTTGTAACAGTTACTGTCTATGCAACAGCAGCAGCATTAGCAATTAGACTGAATTTCCCACCAGCGTGGAAAGGTCCTAATGCTCAGTTGCTGGTTACCATGGCGTGAGTCAGGGATAGAATTAGGGTTAGAGGTTCCTTACCCTCTGGTGTTGGCGGTAGTGCCGTGTCACAGTGCCGTGGGCTGCCTCTGCCTCAATGGTCTTCCCATCAGGACACACCAACACTGACGTCATTAGACCCAGGGAGCCAAAACCTATGCAACAACAACAAGAGGGTGTCTATGAGGACTGGCCACCCTTCATAGCCTGGTTCCTCTCTAGGTTCTGGCTTTTCTAGGAAGTTTTTCCTTGCCACCTTCTACACCTGCATTGCTTGCTGTTTGGGGTTTTAGGCTGGGTTTGTGACATCAGCTGATGTAAGAAGGGCTTTATAAATACATTTGATTTGATTTGATATACTATTACAGGCACCCGACCAGGCCCAGATCCCGGTGATTCGCTGGAAAAGGAAATGGAGGTTTTGCGGAAAGAGATCAGGGTGCCTTGTGAGGATCAGGCGACGAGTGTCTAATCTGCCCTTGCCTTCCATCCTGCTAGCTAACGTTCAATTGCTGGGAAAATAAATCTAACAAACTGAAAACACGTACATCTTACCTACAGGACATTTATAACTGTAATATCTTATGTTTCACCGAGTCGTGGCTGAACGACGATATTAAGAACATACAACTGGCGGGTTATACACTATCGTCAGGACAGAACAGCAGCCTCTGGTAAGACATTTGTAAACAATAGCTGGTGCACAATATCTAAGGAAGTCTCAAGGTTTTGCTCGCCTGAGGTAGAGTATCTCATGCATGATAAACTGTAGACCGCACTATCTACCTCTAGAGTTTTCATCTGTATTTTTCGTGGCTGTTTACATACCACCACAGCCCGAGGCTGGCACTAAAACCACACTAAATGAGCTGTATTCCACCAAAAGCAAACAGAAAAGCGCTCATCCAGAGGCGGCGCTCCTAGTGGCCGGGGACTTTAATGCAGGGAAAATTAATTAAGTTTCCCTAATTTCTATCAGCATGTTAAATGTGCAACCAGAGGGAAAAAAATTCTAGACCACCTTTACTCCACACACAGAGCCACGTACAAAGCTCTCCCTCACCCTCCATTTGGCAAATATGACCATAACTCTATCCTCCTGATTCCTGCTTACAAGCAAAAATTAAAGCAGGAAGCACCAGTAACTTGGTCTATAAAAAAGTGGTCAGATGAAGCAGATGCTAAGCTACAGGACTGTTTTGCTAGTACAGACAGGAATATGTTACGGGATTCTTCCGGTGACATTGAGGAGTACACCACATCAGTCACTGGCTTTATCAATAAGTGCATCGAGGACATCGTCCCCACAGTGACTGTACATACTCCGAGCATGCGCTGACCAACTGGCAAGTGTCTTCACTGACATTTTCAACCTCTCCCTGTCTGAGTCTGTAATACCAACAAGTTTCAAGCAGACTACCATAGTCCCTGTGCCCAAGAACACCAAGGTAACCTGCCTAAATGACTACTGACCCGTAGCACTCACGTCTGTAGCCATGAAATTCTTTAAAAGGCCCTTTGGGCATCGGTGTAAAAATACTTTAAAGTACGACTTGTGTAGTTTTTTGTGGTATCTGTAATTTTGGCAACCTTTACTTCACTACATTCGTAAAGAAAATAATGTACTTTTTACTCCATACATTTTCCTTGACACCCAAAATAACATCCCCTGGTCATCCCTACTGCCACTGGTGTGGCAGACTCACTAAACACAAATGCCTTGTTTGTAAATCATGTCTGAGTGATGTCTGGCTATCCGTCAATAAAAGTACAAAAAATACAATGGTGCCGTCTGGTTTGCTTAATATAAGGAATTTGAAATAGTTTATATTTTTACTTTTACTTTTGACACTTAAGTACATTGTTCCCCTGGCTATCCGTCAATAAAAAAATAAACTACAATTGTGTCGTCTGGTTTAATATAAGGAATTTGAAATGATTTATACTTTTAAGTGTCATTAATATTTATAACATGTTTTTATCTGGACACTTTCTGTTTAACTGGAATTGTTCCTTGATGTAGGCTACTACCACTTTTAGTCTTCATCTTTACTACACTACTCACTGTGAAGAATGTTGAATGGGTGAAGACAAAGGAGAGCTCTCCAGTAGGTACCAAAACATTCAAAGGCCCTTTTCTCAAAAGTGAGTTTACAAGTTAATCAACATTCAAAGCAGATGAAGTGTATGAAATACCATTTTGTAGCTCTGAGTATCTACTTTTATCCAATGTAAAAATTAAAAAGAAATTAAAAATAAAATGTTGCTACATAAGACCAATTTGAGCTGGTCAGTCACATTTAAACTTTTAATTTTTAATTTCTTTTTTTATATCTCAAAAAACATAATTCCACTTTGACAATATGGGGTATTGTGTGTAGGCCAGTGATACAAAATCGAAATTGTATTAATTTTAAATTCAGGCTGTAACTCTACAAAATGTGTAAAAAGTCAAGGGATGTGAACACTTTCTAAAGGAACTGTACATCCAGACTTTCTGATGTGATTATACTTTAAGAGGACTCCTGCTAGCTACAAGGTGGACCTTTCTCAGCAATAAAAACATGAAACCCTTAGAAGTTAAGAGAAAATATGAGGTTATATTGGACGATGATTGGAACATATGTATGTACAGTTAGACTGTGGTTTCACCTTGAGCCAGTATGTCAGACTGAACGTTTTCATAATAATAATAACTATATTACTGTATGTATAAACAGTATATTATATATTAGTGTTGGTCTCACATTGGGACAGTATGTCAGACTGAAGAATTCCATTATGGTTTTATTATCATTATATATTATTACTGTATGTACAGTACCTGTCAAAAGTTTGCACACACCTACTCATTCAAGGGTTTTTCTTTATTTGTAAAATATTAGTGAAGACATTAAAACTGTGAAATAAAACATATGGAATCATGTAGTAACCAAAAAAGTGTTAAACAAATCAAAATAGATTTTAGATTCTTCAAAGTATCCACCCTTTGCCTCGATGACAGCTTTGCACACTCTTGGCATTGTCTGAAACAGCATCATGAGGAATGCTTTTCCAAGGAGTTCCCACATATGCTGAGCACTTGTTGGCTGCTTTTCCATCACTCTGCGGTCCAACTTATCCCAAACCATCTCAACTGGGTTGAGGTCAGATGATTGTGGAGGCCAGATCATCTGATGCAGCACTCCAATACTCTCCTTGGTCAAATAACCCTTACACAGTGTGGCGCTGTGTTGGGTCACTGTCCTGTTAAAAAACAAATGATAGTCCCACTAAGCACAAACAAGATGGGATGGCGTATTGCTGCAGAATGCTGTGGTAGTCATGCTGGTTAAGTGTGCCTTGAATTTTAAATAAATCACTGACAGTGTCACAAGCAAAGCACCATCACACCTCCTCCTCCATGCTTCACGGTGTGAACCACACATGTGGAGATCCTACGTTCACCTACTCTGCGTCTCACAAACACACGGCGGTTGGAACCAAAAATCTCAAATTTAGACTCATGAGACCAAAGGACAGATTTCCACCGGTCTAATGTCCAAATCTGTCCAATGTCCATTGCTCATGTTTCTTGGCCCAAGCAAGTCTCTTATTGGTGTCCTTTAGTAGTGATTTCATTGCAGCAATTTGACCATGAAGGCCTGATTCAAGCAGTCTCCTCTGAACAGTTGATGTTGAGATGTGTCTGTTACTTGAACTCTGTGAAGCATTTATGAACATGTCCTCTGCAGCAGAGGTAATTTTGGGTCTTCCATTCCTGTGGCGGTCCTCATGAGAGCCAGTTTCATCATAGCGCTTGATGGTTTTGAGAATGCCAAGAGTTTGCAAAGCTGTCGTCAAGTCAAAGGTTGGCTACTTTAAAGAATTTTAAATATAAAATATGTTTAGATTTATTTAACACTTTTTTGGTTACTACATGATTTCATATGTGTTATTTTATAGTTTTTATGTCTTCACTATTATTTTACAATGTAGAAAATCGTAAAAATCAAGAAAAACCATTGAATGAGTAGGCGTCCAAACTTTTGACTGGTACTGTATATACAGTATATTATATATTAGTGTTGGTCTCACCTTGAGCCAATATGTCAGACTGAACGTCTCCATCGTAGTTCTTGCAGGCCCAGACGAAGGCTCCGGAGGACTTGAGGACTTGTGCTACCATGTCATCAATGAGGCGGTGCTCGTACCAGATCTTCAGCCTGTCAAACTCTGGCTTGTAGTTCCTGTAGAGAACACAGGGGAGCTTTTAAAGCAGGCCTAGATTAACTGTTAACACTGGGGAAGAATCAGCAAGGAATGATACTGTCTACCTTGGCAAGCCACTTTGGCATGTCAATAACTTTATATGGTTTTTATGTGATCTTTTTTTATGGTGAATAGACTGTGGCCTCTATTCAATCCGTATCATGGAATTTCAGCATGGTAAAGAATGATAAGAAAATGGCGCCAGAGGGGATGGCTACCGTTTTACAGGCTCCTAACCAATTGTGCTATTTTGTGTGTTTTTTCGCATTGTTTGTAACTTATTTTGTACATAATGCTGATGCTACCATCTCTTATGGCCGAAAAGAGCTTCTGGATTACTCACCTCAAACTGGATGAAGATTTTTTTTCTTTAATGAGTATGACGTGAATGACATAATGTTGCTCCCAGACAAGGCCAAAATCCCTTTTATTCACACGAAGAAAGGAAGGAAATAACATGGGTGCAGATCAGGGTGCCTTGTGAGAATTTGTCGGCTACTGGGTAACCCGCCTCTACCATCCGTTCTATTGGCCATCGTGCAATCACTGGAGAATAAACTGGATGAGCTCCGTTCGAGACTAATGGGACATTAACATTGTTATATCTTATGTTTCACTGAATCATGGCTGAACGACGACAACGATAATATAAAGTTGGCTGGGTTTTCCGTACATCGGCAGGACAGAACAGCTATGTCAGGTAAGACAAGGGGTGGGTGTGTGTCTATTTGTCAATAACAGCTGGTGCGCGATACAGGACTAAGATTGAATCCTACTCCACCAGCTCTGATGCTCGTCGGTTGTGGCAGGGCTTGCAAGCTATTACAGACTACAAAGAGAAACCCAGCCGCGAGCTGCCAAGTGACGCCTTCCAGATGGGCTAAATGCTTTTCATGCTCGCTTCGAGGCAAGCAACACTGAAGCATGCATGAGAGCATCAGCTGTTTCAGATGACTGTGTGATTAGCCGACGTGAGCAAAACCTTTAAAACAGGTCAACATTCACAAGGTAGCGGGGTCAGATGGATTACCAGGACGTGTACTCAGAGTATGTGTGGACTAACTGGCAAGTGTCTTCACTGACATTTCCAACCTCTCCCTGACCAAGTCTGTAGTACCTACATGTTTCAAGCAGACCACCATAGTCCCTGTGACCAAGAAAGCAAAGGTAACCTGCTTAAATGACTACTGCTGCTCTGTAGCATTCATGTCGGTAGCCATGAAGTACTTTGAAAGGCTGGTCATGGCTAACATCACCTCCATCATCCCGGAAACGCTAGACCCACTCCAATTCGCATATCGCCCCAACAGATGAAGCAATCCCAATCGCACTCAACACTGCCCTTTACCACCTGGACACAAGGAACACCTATGTGAGAATGCTGTTCATTGACTAAAGCTCAACGATCAACACCATAGTGCCCACAAAGCTCACCAATAAGCTAAGGACCCTGGGACTAAACACCTCCCTCTGCAACTGGATCCTGGACTTCCTGATGGGCCATCCCCAGGTGGTAAGGGTAGGCAACAACACATCTGCCACGTCGATCCTCAACACAGAGGCCCCTCAGGGGTGCGTGCTTAGTCCCCTCCTTAGTCCCATTCACAAACGACTGTGTGGCAAGCACGACTCCATCACCATCATTAAGTTTGCTGATGACACCAAGGTGGTAGGCCTGATCACCGACAACAATGAGACAGTCGGTCAGAGGCCGTCAGAGACCTGGCTGTGTGGCCCTCAACGTGATCAAGACAAAGGAGATGATCGTGGACTACAGGAAAAGGAGGACCCAGCACACCCCCATTCACATCGACGGGGCTGTAGTGGAACAGGTTGAGAGCTTCAAGTTCCTTGGCGTCCACATCACCAACAAACTATCATGGTCCAAACACTCAAAGACAGTCGTGAAGAGGGCACGACAATGCCTTTTCCCCCTCAGGGGCTTGAAAAGATTTGGCATGGGTCTCCAGATCTTCAAAAAGTTCAGCTGCACCATTGAGAGCATCCTGACCAGTTGCATCACTACCTGGTATGGCATCATTACCTGGTATGGCATCACTACCTGGTATGGCAACTGCTCGACATCCGATCATAAGGTGCTACGAGGGTAGTGCGTCCGGCCCAGTACATCACTGGGGCCAAGCTTCGTGCTATCCAGGACCTCCATATTAGGCCGTGTCAGGCGAAGGCCCAAAAATGTGTCAAAGACTACAGTAACCCAGTCATAGACTGTTCTCTCTGCTACCGCACTGTCATGGTCCACCTGTCACCAGAGGGCGTTAGAGACCATCCTAGAGACATTGACGACACTCAGGTGTGTCCAATTTACCCATTATGATTTCCCTGTTAAACGAAGTGATTTCTATTGTCCTTTGCAAAAGCTTGAATTATTTACCATGTGCGTTCGTTTCCTGGGTGAGTTTTTGAGACTTAGTGTTTGTTGTTTTTTCAAGTATACTGTGATCCTGTGGCCACCGTTTCTCAGTAAAGTATTATGTTTATCCTGAACCACTGATTCCTCGTCTGGACTCTTCTCTGCACCTGCCTCCAACCTTATCACATTACAGCAAGCTTCTGCCAAAACATTGACCCAGCAGAGATCACCCAGATCAAGAATGTTGTTACCCACCTGGACTCCATCACCTTCCTGATTACCTCCCCTACATCTGTCACTCCCTTTGGTTTCTGTTCCTTTGTTTTACAGTGCCTTGCGAAAGTATTCGGCCCCCTTGAACTTTGCGACCTTTTGCCACATTTCAGGCTTCAAACATAAAGATATAAAACTGTATTTTTTTGTGAAGAATCAACAACAAGTGGGACACAATCATGAAGTGGAACGACATTTATTGGATATTTCAAACTTTTTTAACAAATCAAAAACTGAAAAATTGGGCGTGCAAAATTATTCAGCCCCCTTAAGTTAATACTTTGTAGCGCCACCTTTTGCTGCGATTACAGCTGTAAGTCGCTTGGGGTATGTCTCTATCAGTTTTGCACATCGAGAGACTGAAATTTTTTCCCATTCCTCCTTGCAAAACAGCTCGAGTTCAGTGAGGTTGGATGGAGAGCATTTGTGAACAGCAGTTTTCAGTTCTTTCCACAGATTCTCGATTGGATTCAGGTCTGGACTTTGACTTGGCCATTCTAACACCTGGACATGTGTGTTTTTGAACCATTCCATTGTAGATTTTGCTTTATGTTTTGGATCATTGTCTTGTTGGAAGACAAATCTCCGTCCCAGTCTCAGGTCTTTTGCAGACTCCATCAGGTTTTCTTCCAGAATGGTCCTGTATTTGGCTCCATCCATCTTCCCATCAATTTTAACCATCTTCCCTGTCCCTGCTGAAGAAAAGCAGGCCCAAACCATGATGCTGCCACCACCATGTTTGACAGTGGGGATGGTGTGTTCAGTGTGACGAGCTGTGTTGCTTTTACGCCAAACATAACATTTTGCATTGTTGCCAAAAAGTTCAATTTTGGTTTCATCTGACCAGAGCACCTTCTTCCACATGTTTGGTGTGTCTCCCAGGTGGCTTGTGGCAAACTTTAAACAACACTTTTTATGGATATCTTTAAGGCTTTCTTCTTGCCACTCTTCCATAAAGGCCAGATTTGTGCAATAGACAACTGATTGTTGTCCTATGGACAGAGTCTCCCACCTCAGCTGTAGATCTCTGCAGTTCATCCAGAGTGATCATGGGCCTCTTGGCTGCATCTCTGATCAGTCTTCTCCTTGTATGAGCTGAAAGTTTAGAGGGACGGCCAGGTCTTGGAAGGAGTATCAGACCACTGCAAATCTACCATTTCAATATTATCGCTTGCACAGTGCTCCTTGGGATGTTTAAAGCTTGGGAAATCTTTTTGTATCCAAATCCGGCTTTAAACTTCTTCACAACAGTATCTCGGACCTGCCTGGTGTGTTCCTTGTTCTTCATGATGCTCTCTGCGCTTTTAACGGACCTCTGAGACTATCACAGTGCAAGTGCATTTATACTGAGACTTGATTACACACAGGTGGATTGTATTTATTATCATTAGTCATTTAGGTCAACATTGGATCATTCAGAGATCCTCACTGAACTTCTGGAGAGAGTTTGTCTAACTCCATCAAGGATGAACTGGCCTCTCGGGAACTGGAAGAGGACCTTGAGTCCCTGATAATTCTGGCAACCAGAATCGACAACTGCCTCAGAGAACACGTGAAACAGCGCCTTTTTGACACCACCCCATTATCCTGGTTTCCTGAGTACCCCAAGCTCCCCGAACCCATTATTGAGGAGCCAATGCAGCTGGGACGCACATGTCTGAGCCCACAGGTGCATGTGCGAAGGCTTCTGCCTCTACTGCGGAGGTCTCGATTTCGATTTCAGCCTATCGCCCGGGATCCAAGAATCAGAAAGCAGACGCCCTGTCCCGCCAACAAGATGTCCCTAACGAGGAGAGGGACTCCGAGCCCATCATCCCCAGCTCCCACATTGTGGCCGCTGTGATATGGAGTATTGAGACCACGATCCGACAAGCCCAGACCCGAGAACCTGACCCTGGTGGGGAACCCACTAACAGACTCTACGTTCTGCAATCAGCCCGTTCTCGAGTACTACAATGGGGACACTCCTCTAAATTACCTGGGCATCCAGGGGTTAATCGGACTCTGGAGTTCCTGAGGCAGAAATTCTGGTGGCTCAACATGATTGAGGTGAGATCCTTTGTTGTGCCCTGTTCCACCTGTGCCCAAAGCAAGTCCTTACGCCAGCAACCGGCTGGGTTGCTACAACCTCTGCCCATTCCCAGCGAGCCCTGGTCCCACCTGTCTGTAGACTTTATCAGAGGGTTACCTCCATCCCAAGGGCTTACCACTACCCTGGTGGTCGTTGATCGGTTCTCCAAGGCAGCCCATTTCATTGCCTTAGACAAGTTGCCTTCAGCGAAGAAGACCGCTGATCTCATGATTACCCATCTCTTTCAACTACACCTGTCGGATTCGACGCATGTGACAACTACAATTTCTTTGATGATTTTGATTGAAATTTAAAGGCAATGTTCCCGCGTTAGCAGAGACTGCATCCACGGTAAACACTGCAGATGTCATCTCAATAGGAAATGACCTTTACATTTCCAGTGCTCTATCAGGCGATACAGATTGAATAGTTGTTCTTCTAGTTAGGTATAATATGGTGAATAGACTTTATATATGGTTATAAATATGGTGAATAGACTATATCTAGTTAATTATAAATATGGTGAATAGACTATATATATGTTTATAAATATGGTGAATAGACTATATCTAGTATAAATATGGTGAATAGACTATATCTAGTTAATTATAAATATGGTGAATAGACTATATCTAGTTAATTATAAATATGGTGAATAGACTATATCTAGTTAATTATAAATATGGTGAATAGACTATATCTAGTTAGTTATAGATATGGTGAATATACTATATCTAGTTAGTTATAAATATGGTGAATAGACTATATCTAGTTAGTTATAAATATGGTGAATAGACTATATCTAGTTAGTTATAAATATGGTGAATAGACTATATCTAGTTAATTATAAATATGGTGAATAGACTATATCTAGTATAAATATGGTGAATAGACTATATCTAGTTAGTTATAAATATGGTGAATAGACTATATCTAGTTAATTATAAATATGGTGAATAGACTATATCTAGTTAGTTATAAATATGGTGAATAGACTATATCTAGTATAAATATGGTGAATAGACTATATCTAGTATAAATATGGTGAATAGACTATATCTAGTTAATTATAAATATGGTGAATAGACTATATCTAGTATAAATATGGTGAATAGACTATATCTAGTATAAATATGGTGAATAGACTATATCTAGTATAAATATGGTGAATAGACTATATATATAGTTATAAATATGGTGAATATACTAGATCTAGTTAGTTATAAATATGGTGAATAGACTATATCTAGTTAATTATAAATATGGTGAATAGACTATATCTAGTTAATTATAAATATGGTGAATAGACTATATCTAGTTAGTTATAAATATGGTGAATATACTATATCTAGTTAGTTATAAATATGGTGAATAGACTATATCTAGTTAATTATAAATATGGTGAATAGACTATATCTAGTATAAATATGGTGAATAGACTATATCTAGTATAAATATGGTGAATAGACTATATCTAGTATAAATATGGTGAATAGACTATATATATAGTTATAAATATGGTGAATATACTAGATCTAGTTAGTTATAAATATGGTGAATAGACTATATCTAGTTAGTTATAAATATGGTGAATATACTATATCTAGTTAGTTATAAATATGGTGAATAGACTATATCTAGTTAATTATAAATATGGTGAATAGACTATATCTAGTATAAATATGGTGAATAGACTATATCTAGTATAAATATGGTGAATAGACTATATCTAGTTAGTTATAGATATGGTGAATATACTATATCTAGTTAGTTATAAATATGGTGAATAGACTATATCTAGTTAGTTATAAATATGGTGAATAGACTATATCTAGTTAATTATAAATATGGTGAATAGACTATATCTAGTTAATTATAAATATGGTGAATAGACTATATCTAGTTAATTATAAATATGGTGAATAGACTATATCTAGTATAAATATGGTGAATAGACTATATCTAGTTAGTTATAAATATGGTGAATAGACTATATCTAGTTAGTTATAAATATGGTGAATAGACTATATCTAGTTAATTATAAATATGGTGAATAGACTATATCTAGTTAGTTATAAATATGGTGAATAGACTATATCTAGTTAGTTATAAATATGGTGAATAGACTATATCTAGTTAATTATAAATATGGTGAATAGACTATATCTAGTTAATTATAAATATGGTGAATAGACTATATCTAGTTAATTATAAATATGGTGAATAGACTATATCTAGTATAAATATGGTGAATAGACTATATCTAGTTAGTTATAAATATGGTGAATAGACTATATCTAGTTAATTATAAATATGGTGAATAGACTATATCTAGTTAGTTATAAATATGGTGAATAGACTATATCTAGTATAAATATGGTGAATAGACTATATCTAGTATAAATATGGTGAATAGACTATATCTAGTTAATTATAAATATGGTGAATAGACTATATCTAGTTAGTTATAAATATGGTGAATAGACTATATCTAGTTAATTATAAATATGGTGAATAGACTATATCTAGTATAAATATGGTGAATAGACTATATCTAGTTAGTTATAAATATGGTGAATATACTATATCTAGTTAGTTATAAATATGGTGAATAGACTATATCTAGTTAATTATAAATATGGTGAATAGACTATATCTAGTTAATTATAAATATGGTGAATAGACTATATCTAGTATAAATATGGTGAATAGACTATATCTAGTTAATTATAAATATGGTGAATAGACTATATCTAGTTAGTTATAGATATGGTGAATAGACTATATCTAGTTAATTATAAATATGGTGAATAGACTATATCTAGTATAAATATGGTGAATAGACTATATCTAGTTAGTTATAAATATGGTGAATATACTAGATCTAGTTAATTATAAATATGGTGAATAGACTATATCTAGTTAATTATAACTATGGTGAATAGACTATATCTAGTTAGTTATAGATATGGTGAATAGACTATATCTAGTTAATTATAAATATGGTGAATAGACTATATATATGGTTATAAATATGGTGAATATACTATATATAGTTAATTATAAATATGGTGAATAGACTATATCTAGTTAATTATAAATATGGTGAATAGACTATATCTAGTTAATTATAAATATGGTGAATAGACTATATCTAGTTAATTATAAATATGGTGAATAGACTATATCTAGTATAAATATGGTGAATAGACTATATCTAGTATAAATATGGTGAATAGACTATATATATGGTTATAAATATGGTGAATATACTATATCTAGTTAGTTATAAATATGGTGAATAGACTATATCTAGTTAATTATAAATATGGTGAATAGACTATATCTAGTATAAATATGGTGAATATACTAGATCTAGTTAATTATAAATATGGTGAATAGACTATATCTAGTATAAATATGGTGAATAGACTATATCTAGTTAATTATAAATATGGTGAATAGACTATATCTAGTTAATTATAAATATGGTGAATATACTATATCTAGTTAATTATAAATATGGTGAATATACTATATCTAGTTAATTATAAATATGGTGAATAGACTATATCTAGTATAAATATGGTGAATAGACTAGATCTAGTTATAAATATGGTGAATAGACTATATATATGTTTATACATATGGTGAATAGACTATATCTAGTATAAATATGGTGAATAGACTATATCTAGTATAAATATGGTGAATAGACTATATCTAGTATAAATATGGTGAATAGACTATATCTAGTATAAATATGGTGAATAGACTATATATATAGTTATAAATATGGTGAATAGACTATATCTAGTTAGTTATAGATATGGTGAATAGACTATATCTACAGTAGTTAGGTATAGTCTATATCTAGAATAGTATAAATGTGGAATGCAGTGCAACTCTATACAGTAGGCTGCCAGTTGCATGTCTTACTCCTCAAAGATCTCTACTTCCGGCGCCGACAGAGATGGCCGCCTCGCTTCGCGTTCCTAGGAAACTATGCAGTTTTTTGTTTTTTTACGTGTTATTTCTTACATTAGTACCCCAGGTCATCTTAGGTTTCATTACATACAGTCGAGAAGAACTACTGAATATAAGATCAGCATCAACTCACCATCAGTACGACCAAGAATATGTTTTTCGCGACGCGGATCCTGTGTTCTGCCTTACAAACAGGACAACGGAGTGGATCCTATGCAGCGACCCAAAAAAACGACTCCGAAAGAGAGGGAAACGAGGCGGTCTTCTGGTCAGACTCCGGAGACGGGCACAGCGCGCACCACTCCCTAGCATTCTTCTTGCCAATGTCCAGTCTCTTGACAACAAGGTTGATGAAATCCGAGCAAGGGTAGCATTCCAGAGGGACATCAGAGACTGTAACGTTCTTTGCTTCACGGAAACGTGGCTTACTGGAGAGACGCTATCCGAAGCGGTGCAGCCAACAGGTTTCTCCACGCATCGCGCAGACAGGAAAAAACATATTTCTGGTAAAAAGAGGGGCGGGGGCGTATGCCTTATGACTAACGTGACATGGTGCGATGAAAGAAACATACAGGAACTCAAATCCTTCTGTTCACCTGATTTAGAATTCCTCACAATCAAATGTAGACCGCATTATCTACCAAGAGAATTCTCTTCGATTATAATCACAGCCGTATATATCCCCCCCCAAGCAGACACATCGATGGCTCTGAACGAACTTTATTTAACTCTCTGCAAACTGGAAACAATTTATCCGGAGGCTGCATTCATTGTAGCTGGGGATTTTAACAAGGCTAATCTGAAAACAAGACTCCCCAAATTTTATCAGCATATCGATTGCGCAACCAGGGGAGGAAAGACCTTGGACCATTGTTACTCTAACTTCCGCGACGCATATAAGGCCCTGCCCCGCCCCCCTTTCGGAAAAGCTGACCACGACTCCATTTTGTTGATCCCTGCCTACAGACAGAAACTAAAACAAGAGGCTCCCACGCTGAGGTCTGTCCAACGCTGGTCCGACCAAGCTGACTCCACACTCCAAGACTGCTTCCATCACGTGGACTGGGAGATGTTTCGTATTGCGTCAGATAACAACATTGACGAATACGCTGATTCGGTGTGCGAGTTCATTAGAACGTGCGTTGAAGATGTCGTTCCCATAGCAACGATTAAAACATTCCCTAACCAGAAACCGTGGATTGATGGCAGCATTCGTGTGAAACTGAAAGCGCGAACTACTGCTTTTAATCAGGGCAAGGTGTCTGGTAACATGACCGAATACAAACAGTGCAGCTATTCCCTCCGCAAGGCTATCAAACAAGCTAAGCGCCAGTACAGAGACAAAGTAGAATCTCAATTCAACGGCTCAGACACAAGAGGCATGTGGCAGGGTCTACAGTCAATCACGGACTACAGGAAGAAACCCAGCCCAGTCACGGACCAGGATGTCTTGCTCCCAGGCAGACTAAATAACTTTTTTGCCCGCTTTGAGGACAATACAGTGCCACTGACACGGCCTGCAACGAAAACATGCGGTCTCTCCTTCACTGCAGCCGAGGTGAGTAAGACATTTAAACGTGTTAACCCTCGCAAGGCTGCAGGCCCAGATGGCATCCCCAGCCGCGCCCTCAGAGCATGCGCAGACCAGCTGGCCGGTGTGTTTACGGACATATTCAATCAATCCCTATACCAGTCTGCTGTTCCCACATGCTTCAAGAGGGCCACCATTGTTCCTGTTCCCAAGAAAGCTAAGGTAACTGAGCTAAATGACTACCGCCCCGTAGCACTCACATCCGTCATCATGAAGTGCTTTGAGAGACTAGTCAAGGACCATATCACCTCCACCCTACCTGACACCCTAGACCCACTCCAATTTGCTTACCGCCCAAATAGGTCCACAGACGATGCAATCTCAACCACACTGCACACTGCCCTAACCCATCTGGACAAGAGGAATACCTATGTGAGAATGCTGTTCATCGACTACAGCTCGGCATTCAACACCATAGTACCCTCCAAGCTCGTCATCAAGCTCGAGACCCTGGGTCTCGACCCCGCCCTGTGCAACTGGGTACTGGACTTCCTGACGGGCCGCCCCCAGGTGGTGAGGGTAGGCAACAACATCTCCTCCCCGCTGATCCTCAACACTGGGGCCCCACAAGGTTGCGTTCTGAGCCCTCTCCTGTACTCCCTGTTCACCCACGACTGCGTGGCCACGCACGCCTCCAACTCAATCATCAAGTTTGCGGACGACACAACAGTGGTAGGCTTGATTACCAACAACGATGAGACGGCCTACAGGGAGGAGGTGAGGGCCCTCGGAGTGTGGTGTCAGGAAAACAACCTCACACTCAACGTCAACAAAACTAAGGAGATGATTGTGGACTTCAGGAAACAGCAGAGGGAACACCCCCCTATCCACATCGATGGAACAGTAGTGGAGAGGGTAGCAAGTTTTAAGTTCCTCGGCATACACATCACAGACAAACTGAATTGGTCCACTCACACAGACAGCATCGTGAAGAAGGCGCAGCAGCGCCTCTTCAACCTCAGGAGGCTGAAGAAATTTGGCTTGTCACCAAAAGCACTCACAAACTTCTACAGATGCACAATCGAGAGCATCCTGGCGGGCTGTATCACCGCCTGGTATGGCAACTGCACCGCCCTCAACCGTAAGGCTCTCCAGAGGGTAGTGAGGTCTGCACAACGCATCACCGGGGGCAAACTACCTGCCCTCCAGGACACCTACACCACCCGATGTCACAGGAAGGCCATAAAGATCATCAAGGACATCAACCACCCGAGCCACTGCCTGTTCACCCCGCTATCATCCAGAAGGCGAGGTCAGTACAGGTGCATCAAAGCTGGGACCGAGAGACTGAAAAACAGCTTCTATCTCAAGGCCATCAGACTGTTAAACAGCCACCACTAACACTGAGTGGCTGCTGCCAACACACTGACACTGACTCAACTCCAGCCACTTTAATAATGGGAATTGATGGGAAATGATGTAAATATATCACTAGCCACTTTAAACAATGCTACCTTATATAAATGTTACTTACCCTACATTATTCATCTCATATGCATACGTATATACTGTACTCTATATCATCGACGGTATCCTTATGTAATACATGTATCACTAGCCACTTTATACTATACTATGCCACTTTGTTTACATACTCATCTCATTTGTACATACTGTACCCGATACCATCTACTGTATCTTACCTATGCTGCTCTGTACCATCACTCATTCATATATCCTTATGTACATATTCTTTATCCCCTTACACTGTGTACAAGACAGTAGTTTTGGAATTGTTAGTTAGATTACTTGTTATTACTGCATTGTCGGAACTAGAAGCACAAGCATTTCGCTACACTCGCATTAACATCTGCTAACCATGTGTATGTGACAAATAAAATTTGATTTTGATTTGATTTGATTTGATTTGATTTGGAAGATATCCTTGAAGCGTCCGTCGTAGTACTTAAGGATGGTGTTCTTAGTGCTCATGTATAGAGGCCACCTCTTATTGATGGCATACTGGAAACAGCTGTGGGCAAACCCTGTGATGGACTGGACATGACAGAAAACAGTATTAGATCAATGTGATGGACTGGACATGACAGACAGAACACTATTAGAACCCTGTGATAGACTGGACAGGACAGACAGAACACTATTAGAACCATGTGATGGACTGGACAGGACAGATAGAACACTATTAGAACCATGTGATGGACTGGACAGGACAGACAGAACACTATTAGAACCCTGTGATGGACTGGATAGGACAAACAGGCTGTACATTATCATACTGAAACATGAGGTGATGGACAGGACAGGACAAACAGGCTGTACATTATCATGCTGAAACATGAGGTGATGGACAGGACAGGACAAACAGGCTGTACATTACCATGCTGAAACATGAGGTGATGGACAGGACAGGACAAACAGGCTGTACATTATCATGCTGAAACATGAGGTGATGGACAGGACAGGACAAACAGGCTGTACATTGTCATACTGAAACATGAGGTGATGGACAGGACAGGACAAACAGGCGCTACATTATCATGCTGAAACATGAGGTGATGGACTGGACATGACAAACAGGCTGTACATTATCATGCTGAAACATGAGGTGATGGACAGGACAGGACAAACAGGCTGTACATTGTCATACTGAAACATGAGGTGATGGACAGGACAGGACAAACAGGCTCTACATTATCATACTGAAACATGAGGTGATGGACTGGACAGGACAAACAGGCTGTACATTATCATACTGAAACATAAGGTGATCGTGGCGGATGAATAACAAGACAATGGACCTCAGGATCTCGTATCGGTATCTCTGTGCATTCAAATTTCCATCGATAAAATGCAATTGTGTTCATTGTCCATAGCTTATGCCTGCCAATACCATAACCCCACCGCCACCATGGGGCATTCTGTTCACAACATTGACATCAGCAAACCGCTGGCCCACAAAACACTACCAGTTGCCTGGTACAGTTCAAACCGGGAATCATCCCTGAAGAGCAAACTTCTCCAGCGTGCCAGTGGCCATCGAAGATGAGCATTTGCCCACTGAAGTCGGTTATGATGCCGAACTGCAGTTAGGTCAAAACCCTGGTGAGGACGACGAGCACAAGATAAGCTTCCCTGAGACGTTTCTTACAGTTTGTGCAGAAATTCTTCAGTGGTGCAAACCCACAGTTTCATCAGCTGTCCGTCTGGCTGGTCTCAGATGATCCAGCTGGTGATGAAGCCGGATGTGAAGGTCCTGGGCTGCCGTGATTACACGTGGTCTGCGGTTATGAGGCCATTTGGATGTACTACCAAATTCTCTAAACCGATGTTGGAGGAGGCTTATGGTAGAGAAATTAACATTACATTCCCTGGCAACATTCCTGAAGTCAGCATGCCAATTGCACACTCTGTGGCATTGTGTTGTGTGACAAAAGTGCACATTTTAAAGTGGCCTTTTATTGTCTCCAGCACAAGGTGCACCTGTGTAATGATTATGCCGTTTAATCAGCTTCTTTACTTTCCACACCTGTCAGGTAGATGGATTATCTTGGCAAAGGAGAAGTGCTCACTAACAGGGATGTAAACACATTTGTCCACCAAATTTGAGAGAAATAAGCTTTTTGTGCATAGAGAACATTTCTGAGATCTTTTATTTCAGCTCATAAAACATGGGACCAACACTTTACATGTTGCGTTTATATTTTTGCTCAGTTTATGTTCTTTAATGTCAAAGGCAAATTTCACTCCTTGGATGGAAAATAAAGTGTGTAACTTAAAAAAAAAAAAAGAACCTGCCCCAGCCTGCTCACCTCATCAGTATTGTACATGCCCAACCCACAGCCTCCTGAGACGAAGTCAAAGACCTCCCACTCACTCCCCTTGCTGCCATCAGCTGGGGTGAACACCATCTTAAACTTCCCTGGCTTGGTGATCACAAAGTCAGTGGCTCTGTACTGTGGAACAACACAACAACAAACATCAACAACAGAACATTCCTCACATGCTCTGTGATTGAATACAAATCTAATCTAAAACACGTATTGTATGTTACTTATCTACCTGGTCACCAAAGGCGTGTCTGCCGATCGTTATTGGCTGCGTCCAACCAGGGACCAGACGGGGAATGTTCTTGCAGATGATCGGCTCTCGGAAGACGGTTCCGCCCAGAATGTTCCTGATGCTTCCGTTGGGACTCTTCCACATCTTCTTCAGCTTGAACTCTGTTAGGGTTAGAGATGGAGGCCTGAGTTAACCTATTAGACCTAACCATAACTCTAACCCTGACCTTACTACATCTAGCCCAGGTAACTATATATCTAACCCAACTACACCTAGCCCAGGTAACTAACTATCTATCTAACCCAACTACACCTAGCCCAGGTTACTAACTAACTAACTAACTATCTATCTAACCCTGACCTTACTACATCTAGCCCAGGTAACTAACTATCTATCTAACCCTGACCTTACTACATCTAGCCCAGGTAACTAACTATCTATCTAACCCTGACCTTACTACATCTAGCCCAGGTAACTAACTATCTATCTAACCCTGACCTTACTACATCTAGCCCAGGTAACTAACTATCTATCTAACCCTGACCTTACTACATCTAGCCCAGGTAACTATCTACCTAACCCTGACCTTACTACATCTAGCCCAGGTAACTAACTATCTATCTAACCCTGACCTTACTACACCTAGCCCAGCTAACTATCTACCTAACCCTGACCTTACTACATCTAGCCCAGGTAACTAACTAACTATCTATCTAACCCTGACTCTTCCACATCTTCAACTCTGAGGAGTAAGGGTCATGGATGAAGGCCTGACAGGAGTTATGCTGTTAACTGTCAAACTGCAGTGCTGATCTACCTCCTGACACTGAAACCATGGTCAAACAAATATTTATAGAAACACTTTAATAAGTGTTATCCCCTGGGATTCAAATATCCATCTTGTGGATGTATGATGTATTTCTAACCAGAGAATGTATGTCTGTGATTAAAGTAGATACCATCGACTCTGGCTTCATCCGGGGTGATGGTGGCACACTTGACAGCCACGTTGTACTTCATGGTGGCGATGGCTGAGTCAATGGTGACCTGGTCGTCTGTCTGGTCGCGGCACGGCAGACCAAGGTCATAATACTTCAGCTCCACGTCCACGTTTGACAAGACCAGCTGGAACAATATAACACATTTAATGAGGATGGAGGAGAGGAGAGGAGTGGGTATATGTGTTTGGTTGGGGTGCCTGCAAAGTAAATTGAAATATAGTTGCCAAAATTATATAATTACTCCGGTCTATACAGAAATAAATAAAATCACTAAAAATAACACTACATGACCAAAAGTAATATGGAGTTGGTCCCCCCTTTGCAGCTATAACAGCCTCCACTCTTATGGGAAGGCTTTAATATGGAGTTGGTCCCCCCTTTGCAGCTATAACAGCCTCCACTCTTCTGGGAAGGCTTTCCACTAGATGTTGGAACAATGCTGCAAGGACTTGCTTCCATTCAGCCACAAGAGCATTAGTGAGGTCGGGCACTGATGTCGGGCAGTTAGTTCTGGCTCGCAGTTGGCGTTCCAATTCATCCTAAAGGTTTTCGATTGGGTTGAGGTCAGGGCTCTGTGCAGGCCAGTCAAGGGGCCTCCCGAGTGGCGCAGCTACAGATCTGAGGCCTGGGTTCAGACCTGGGTTCATTCCCGGGCTGTGCCACAACCGGCCGTGGATGGGAGTCCCATAGGACGGCACACAATTAGCCTAGCATCATACAGGTTAGGGGAGGGTTTGGACAGGGGGCTTTACTTGGCTAATCACGCTATAATGACTCCTTGTGGCGGGCTAGGAGCCTGCAGGCTCACCTCAGTCACCAGTTGAATGGAACGCATGACTCCACCTTCACCTCTGACACAAGATTGAAAAGGGGGGTAAAAATAAAAATGTATCTTCCCTGGAACTAAGTGGCATAGCCCGAACCATGAAAAACAGCCCCAGACCATTATTCCTCCTCCACCAAACTTTACAGTTGACACGTTGCATTCGGGCAGGCAGCGTTCTCCTGACATCCGCCAAATCCAGATTCGTCCGTCGGACTACCAGATGGTGAAGCGTGATTCATCACTCCAGAAAAAGCATTTCCACTGCTAAAGAATCCAATGGCAGCGCGCTTTACACCACTCCAGCCGACGCTTGGCATTGCGCATGGTGATCTTAGGCTTGTGTGCAGCTGCTCATGAAGCTCCCGATTAACAGTTACTGTGCTTGACGTTGCTTCCAGAGGCAGTTTGGAACTCGGTAGTGAGTGTTGCAACAGAGGACAGACAGCACTCGGCGATCCCATTCTGTGAGCTTGCGTGGCCTACCACTTAACGGCTGAGGTGTTGTTGCTCCCAGATGTTTCCACTTCACAATAACAGCCCTTACAGTTGACCGGGGCAGCTCTAACAGGGCAGAAATTTGACAAACTGACTTGTTGGAAAGGTTGCATCCTATGATGGTACTATGTTGAAAGTCACTGAGCTCTTCAGTAAGGCCATTCTACAGCCAATGTTTGTCTATGGAGATTGCATGACTGTGTACTCGATTTTATAAACCTGTCAGCAACAGATGTGGCTGAAATAGCCGATTCCACTCATTTGAAGAGGTGTCCACATACTTTTGTATATATAGTGTACTTCACCAGAGAGCATGATGTAGCCACAGAGGATCATCAGCTTCTTTTAAAGCTCAGAGCATGACATGACATGACATGACAGAGCATGACATGACATGACATGACATGACATGCTCAGAGCATGACATTTGTCTCTTTCACACCGAGGCCTGGTGATTATTTGAGGGGAGAGTGGTGGAACAATTTTTCAAATACTGCGAGGAACTATTATCATTCATAATGGATAAAAATAAACAGACTTCATTGACTTTGTGAGGTAAATAAAAAATGGCTGAGAACCTCAGCATGTTCGTGGTGGTGAGTAAAGACAATCAAAAAGCAGACATCCAGTTAGCCTATGCATGCTAATGCTCGTGCTCTCTCAACAGAGCAGAGAAACCAGACACATGCTCATTGTTCACATGGAGTGCTCCTAGCAAAAAAACAAGGAAAAAATTGACCACACTCTTAAACTATGGTATGAAATAAACCAAAACTTGTTTCTCACAAGTGTAGCAGGTTATGAACTCTGCAAACATCATTTCCACTCCGACTTCACAGTCAACATCACAGTAAATGACTGTAGGCCTAATTAATTCATGCATTAACAGAAATGTATGTAACCAAATTACGGGGATTAAGGGTAAATTTACTACTGGTGACATATGTAATGGGGAATTGATCAAAATAAACAATCAACGGGCAAACAATTAACACAATAAAACAATGAATGCGCAAGAATTAGGGGGAGACAGCTCAACGCATTCTGGAGATATGAACACATTCTGGAGATATGAACACATTCTGGAGATATGAACACATTCTGGAGATATGAACACATTCTGGAGATATGAACACATTCTGGAGATATGAACACATTCTGGAGAGAGAAGCACCAATATCTTCGCTTACAACCCTCCTCTTCTTCTCATCTCAACATTTCAAATGATACTGAAGGCATATCATCTTCATTCATATTTTAGATGCATTGCTTTTCACAGACAGCTGCATCTCAATAATCAGCGAGGCCTATTGCCATGCACACTGCCCATGTCACAGGCTTGGTATATAGACCTACAGGCTTGGTATATAGACCTACAGGCTTGGTATATAGACCTACAGGCTTGGTATATAGACCTACAGGCTTGGTATATAGACCTACAGGCTTGGTATATAGACCTACAGGCTTGGTATATAGACCAACAGGCTTGGTATATAGACCAACAGGCTTGGTATATAGACCTACAGGCTTGGTATATAGACCCTACAGGCTTGGTATATAGACCTACAGGCTTGGTATATAGACCTACAGGCTTGGTATATAGACCTACAGGCTTGGTATATAGACCTACAGGCTTGGTATATAGACCTACAGGCTTGGTATATGGGCCTACAGGCTTGGTATATAGACCCTACAGGCTTGGTATATAGACCTACAGGCTTGGTATATAGACCTACAGGCTTGGTATATAGACCCTACAGGCTTGGTATATAGACCTACAGGCTTGGTATATAGACCTACAGGCTTGGTATATAGACCTACAGGCTTGGTATATAGACCTACAGGCTTGGTATATAGACCTACAGGCTTGGTATATAGACCCTACAGGCTTGGTATATAGACCTACAGGCTTGGTATATGGGCCTACAGGCTTGGTATATAGACCCTACAGGCTTGGTATATAGACCTACAGGCTTGGTATATAGACCTACAGGCTTGGTATATAGACCCTACAGGCTTGGTATATAGACCTACAGGCTTGGTATATAGACCTACAGGCTTGGTATATAGACCTACAGGCTTGGTATATAGACCTACAGGCTTGGTATATAGACCTACAGGCTTGGTATATAGACCTACAGGCTTGGTATATGGACCTACAGGCTTGGTATATAGACCCTACAGGCTTGGTATATAGACCTACAGGCTTGGTATATAGACCCTACAGGCTTGGTATATAGACCTACAGGCTTGGTATATAGACCTACAGGCTTGGTATATAGACCCTACAGGCTTGGTATATAGACCTACAGGCTTGGTATATAGACCTACAGGCTTGGTATATAGACCCTACAGGCTTGGTATATAGACCTACAGGCTTGGTATATAGACCTACAGGCTTGGTATATAGACCTACAGGCTTGGTATATAGACCTACAGGCTTGGTATATAGACCTACAGGCTTGGTATATGGGCCTACAGGCTTGGTATATAGACCCTACAGGCTTGGTATATAGACCTACAGGCTTGGTATATAGACCTACAGGCTTGGTATATAGACCCTACAGGCTTGGTATATAGACCTACAGGCTTGGTATATAGACCTACAGGCTTGGTATATAGACCTACAGGCTTGGTATATAGACCTACAGGCTTGGTATATAGACCTACAGGCTTGGTATATAGACCTACAGGCTTGGTATATAGACCTACAGGCTTGGTATATGGACCTACAGGCTTGGTATATAGACCCTACAGGCTTGGTATATAGACCTACAGGCTTGGTATATAGACCCTACAGGCTTGGTATATATACCTACAGGCTTGGTATATAGACCTACAGGCTTGGTATATAGACCCTACAGGCTTGGTATATAGACCTACAGGCTTGGTATATAGACCTACAGGCTTGGTATATAGACCCTACAGGCTTGGTATATAGACCTACAGGCTTGGTATATAGACCTACAGGCTTGGTATATAGACCCTGCAGGCTTGGTATATAGACCCTACAGGCTTGGTATATAGACCTACAGGCTTGGTATATAGACCTACAGGCTTGGTATATAGACCCTACAGGCTTGGTATATAGACCTACAGGCTTGGTATATAGACCCTACAGGCTTGGTATATAGACCTACAGGCTTGGTATATAGACCCTACAGGCTTGGTATATAGACCTACAGGCTTGGTATATAGACCCTACAGGCTTGGTATATAGACCCTACAGGCTTGGTATATAGACCTACAGGCTTGGTATATAGACCTACAGGCTTGGTATATAGACCCTACAGGCTTGGTATATAGACCTACAGGCTTGGTATATAGACCCTACAGGCTTGGTATATAGACCTACAGGCTTGGTATATAGACCTACAGGCTTGGTATATAGACCTACAGGCTTGGTATATAGACCCTACAGGCTTGGTATATAGACCTACAGGCTTGGTATATAGACCTACAGGCTTGGTATATAGACCTACAGGCTTGGTATATAGACCTACAGGCTTGGTATATAGACCTACAGGCTTGGTATATAGACCTACAGGCTTGGTATATGGGCCTACAGGCTTGGTATATAGACCCTACAGGCTTGGTATATAGACCTACAGGCTTGGTATATAGACCTACAGGCTTGGTATATAGACCCTACAGGCTTGGTATATAGACCTACAGGCTTGGTATATAGACCTACAGGCTTGGTATATAGACCTACAGGCTTGGTATATAGACCTACAGGCTTGGTATATAGACCTACAGGCTTGGTATATAGACCTACAGGCTTGGTATATGGACCTACAGGCTTGGTATATAGACCCTACAGGCTTGGTATATAGACCTACAGGCTTGGTAGATAGACCCTACAGGCTTGGTATATAGACCTACAGGCTTGGTATATAGACCTACAGGCTTGGTATATAGACCCTACAGGCTTGGTATATAGACCTACAGGCTTGGTATATAGACCTACAGGCTTGGTATATAGACCCTACAGGCTTGGTATATAGACCTACAGGCTTGGTATATAGACCTACAGGCTTGGTATATAGACCTACAGGCTTGGTATATAGACCTACAGGCTTGGTATATAGACCTACAGGCTTGGTATATAGACCTACAGGCTTGGTATATGGACCTACAGGCTTGGTATATAGACCCTACAGGCTTGGTATATAGACCTACAGGCTTGGTATATAGACCCTACAGGCTTGGTATATAGACCTACAGGCTTGGTATATAGACCTACAGGCTTGGTATATAGACCCTACAGGCTTGGTATATAGACCTACAGGCTTGGTATATAGACCTACAGGCTTGGTATATAGACCCTACAGGCTTGGTATATAGACCTACAGGCTTGGTATATAGACCTACAGGCTTGGTATATAGACCCTGCAGGCTTGGTATATAGACCCTACAGGCTTGGTATATAGACCTACAGGCTTGGTATATAGACCTACAGGCTTGGTATATAGACCCTACAGGCTTGGTATATAGACCTACAGGCTTGGTATATAGACCCTACAGGCTTGGTATATAGACCTACAGGCTTGGTATATAGACCCTACAGGCTTGGTATATAGACCTACAGGCTTGGTATATAGACCCTACAGGCTTGGTATATAGACCCTACAGGCTTGGTATATAGACCTACAGGCTTGGTATATAGACCTACAGGCTTGGTATATAGACCCTACAGGCTTGGTATATAGACCTACAGGCTTGGTATATAGACCCTACAGGCTTGGTATATAGACCTACAGGCTTGGTATATAGACCCTACAGGCTTGGTATATAGACCTACAGGCTTGGTATATAGACCCTACAGGCTTGGTATATAGACCTACAGGCTTGGTATATAGACCTACAGGCTTGGTATATAGACCTACAGGCTTGGTATATAGACCTACAGGCTTGTGATTTGAAACAATCCACAGTATCCAATATATCGAGTGGAACGTCATAAAATACCTCAACATTTCCTTTTGCACAAAAACAGCTGTCTGTCCAGAGCTCACTGGTGGGAAACTCTGAGGGCTCTGAAAAGGCTAGTTGATACATTGTTGCAAGTTTGCAAGCAACATCTTTGGCCAGAGCTTCATATATACAGTCGTTGGGCAAGACCCAGTTGATTGATTTGATAGGCTACCATGTTACACTTCACTAGTGATAGCTCAAGTCAAGACAGATAGAAAGGGAGGGGGGCAGACAGGCGGTGTAGAGAGATGAATGCAATTGAAAGAACCTGCATTTTCATCAGGATATTTTGTTGGATTTATGTATTTTTACTTAGTTGACAATGGAAGTTATAGGCTTACTAGTACATTGGCCACCTCTCATTTCTTTAGCCGCCAATGGCTCACGGTGAATCAATGTGTCCATAATATTTATTATGACAGAGGCTGTTGGTCTCGCATGGGTGGAATTTCCATTTTTAGATTTTTATCATTTTAATCCTGATTTGTATTATTAACCACATGAGAAATGAATACGTTATAATTGAAATTAAATTGTTTCACGAATATGTGCATATGAAAATCATAACTGGCAAACAGATCGGTAGAAATGGTAGGATAAATTGTAGCTTCCCCAAACTTGAAATTCACGCATCCTAGGAATAGACTGTTGTTAAGAGAGCGCACGTTTCTTTGTATTTTATGTTACAAATTTGCTACATTTACACTATCTGACCAAAAGTATGTGGACACGCCTTCAAATTAGTGGATTCAGCTATTTCAGCCACACCTGTTGCTAAAAGTCACTGAACACTTCAGTACGGGCCATTCTACTACCAATGAGTGTCTATGGAGATTGCATGCCTGTGTGCTCGATTTTATACACCTGTCAGCAAGTGTACATTTACCAAATTCGTAACATATTGTACGAATTATGATTCGTAACATCCTGTATGATTTGAATTCCATCTAGGTGGCTAATATTCACTAACTGGCTAACGTTAGCTGGGTTTAGGGGTTAAGGTTACATTTAGGAGTTAGGTTAAAAGTAGTTCAAAAATAGCTACAATTTTTTTTTCTAATTAGCTAAAATGCTAAAGTTGTCCATGATGAGATTCGAACTCGCAACCTTTGGGTTGCTAGGAGTTCGCGTTATATGAGTTACAGTTCAAATAAGGAAATGGATTTAACATGACTGGGAGTACAGATATGTATCTGTTGGTCACAGATAGCTTTTTAATAAAAGTAGAGGTGTGGATCAGAAAACCAGTCAGTATCTGGTGTGACCACCATTTGCCTCATGCAGAAAGACACATCCCCTTGCATAGAGTTCATCCGGCTGGTGATTGTGGCCTGTGGAATGTTGTGCCACTCCTCTTCAATGGTTGTGTGAAGTTGCTGGATATTGGCAGGAACTGGAACACGCTGTCATACACGTCACTCCATTCACAACGTTGATATCTGCAAACCACTTGCCCACACGACGCCATACCGTCTGCCATCTGCCCGGTACAGTTGAAAAAGTTGATTAAGTTAATTCATTTGTGAAGAGCACACTTCTCCAGCGTGCCAGTGTCATCAAAGGTGAGCATTTGCCCACTGAAGTTGGTTACAACGCCAAACTGCAGTCAGGTTAAGACCCTGGTGAGGACAACGAGCACACAGATGAGCTTCCCTGAGACGTTTCTGACAGTTCGTGCAGAAATTATTCAGTTGTGTGAACCCAGAGTTTAATCAGCTGTTCGGGTGGTTAGTCTCAGACGATCCAGCAGGTAAAGAAGCCGGAAGTGGAGGTCTTGGACTGGCGTGGTTACACGTGGTCTGCGTTGTTTTTAGGCCGGTTAACTGTATTGCCAAATTGTCTAAAACAACGTTGGAGGCAGCTTATGGTAGAGAAATGGCCATTCAATTCTCTGACAACAGCTCTGGTGGACATTCCTGCAGGCAGCATGCCAATTGCACGCTACCTCAAAACTTGAGACATCTGTGGCATTGTGTTGTGTGAAAGAACTGCACATTTTAGAATGGCTTTTTATTGTCTCCAGCACAAGGTGCACCTGTGTAATGATCATGCTGTTTAATCAGCTTCTTGATATGCCACAGCTGTCATGTGGATGGATTATCTTGGCAAAGGTGAAATGCTCACTAACAGCAATGTAAGCAAATTTGTGCACAACATTTGAGAGAAATAAGCATTTTGTGAGTATGGAACATTTCTGGGATCTTTTATTTCAGGTCATAAAACATGGGAATGAAGTGGATACTTTCTGTCCATAATTAATCCATCGTTTCCTCAGACATTACAAGACCTGGTCAGGACAGTGGTCTATAGTGTACAGTACTGTTAGAGTGGTCAGGACAGTGGTCCATGGTGTACAGTACTGTTAGTGTGGTCAGGACAGTGGTCGGTCCATGGTGTACAGTACTGTTAGAGTGGTCAGGACAGTGGTCTATAGTGTATAGTACTGTTAGAGTGGTCAGGACAGTGGTCTATAGTGTACAGTACTGTTAGAGTGGTCAGGACAGTGGTCCATGGTGTACAGTACTGTTAGAGTGGTCAGGACAGTGGTCCCTGGTGTACAGTACTGTTAGAGTGGTCAGGACAGTGGTCTATAGTGCATAGTACTGTTAGAGTGGTCAGGACAGTGGTCTATAGTGTACAGTACTGTTAGAGTGGTCAGGACAGTGGTCTATAGTGTACAGTACTGTTAGTGTGGTCAGGACAGTGGTCCATGGTGTACAGTACTGTTAGAGTGGTCAGAACAGTGGTCCATGGTGTACAGTACTGTTAGAGTGGTCAGGACAGTGGTCTATAGTGTACAGTACTGTTAGAGTGGTCAGGACAGTGGTCCATGGTGTATAGTACTGTTAGAGTGGTCAGGACAGTGGTCCATGGTGTACAGTACTGTTAGAGTGGTCAGGACAGTGGTCCATGGTGTACAGTACTGTTAGAGTGGTCAGGACAGTGGTCCATAGTGTACAGTACTGTTAGAGTGGTCAGGACAGTGGTCCATGGTATACAGTACTGTTAGAGTGGTCAGAACAGTGGTCCATGGTGTATAGTACTGTTAGAGTGGTCAGGACAGTGGTCTATGGTGTACAGTACTGTTAGAGTGGTCAGGACAGTGGTCTATGGTGTACAGTACTGTTAGAGTGGTCAGGACAGTGGTCCATGGTGTACAGTACAGTTAGTGTGGTCAGGACAGTGGTCCATGGTTTACAGTACTGTTAGAGTGGTCAGGACAGTGGTCTATAGTGTATAGTACTGTTAGAGTGGTCAGGACAGTGGTCTATAGTGTACAGTACTGTTAGAGTGGTCAGGACAGTGGTCTATAGTGTACAGTACTGTTAGTGTGGTCAGGACAGTGGTCCATGGTGTACAGTACTGTTAGAGTGGTCAGAACAGTGGTCCATGGTGTACAGTACTGTTAGAGTGGTCAGGACAGTGGTCCATGGTTTACAGTACTGTTAGAGTGGTCAGGACAGTGGTCTATAGTGTACAGTACTGTTAGAGTGGTCAGGACAGTGGTCCATGGTGTACAGTACTGTTAGAGTGGTCAGGACAGTGGTCCATGGTGTACAGTACTGTTAGAGTGGTCAGGACAGTGGTCTATAGTGTACAGTACTGTTAGAGTGGTCAGGACAGTGGTCCATGGTGTACAGTACTGTTAGAGTGGTCAGGACAGTGGTCCATGGTGTACAGTACTGTTAGAGTGGTCAGGACAGTGGTCCATGGTGTACAGTACTGTTAGAGTGGTCAGGACAGTGGTCTATAGTGTACAGTACTGTTAGAGTGGTCAGGACAGTGGTCCATGGTGTACAGTACTGTTAGTGGTCAGGACAGTGACTTATCAATGGCTCCTGGACTCATAGGAAGTCCACTGTGTGCAGCTCACCCTGCACTATCAGCTCCACTATAAATAACATGAGGAAGTCTACTTCTGATAAGCTTCCCAGTAAAGCATTAAAATCAATCAAACCCAGAAAGGTGCTAAAAAATAGCCCATATTAACATAAACAGCCTGAGAAACAAGGTTCATGAAGTCAATAACTTACTTGTAACAGATGACATTCATATTCTGACTATCTCTGAAACACACTTAGATAATACCTTTGATGATACAGTGGTAGCAATACATGGTTATAAGATCTACAGAAAATGCCAATGGGGGCGGTGTTGCGGTCTATATTCATTCCTGTAAAACTTAGAGAGGATCTCATCTTAAATACTGTTGAAGTAATATGGCTACAGGTTCATCTGCCTCACCTAAAGCCCATTCTGGTGGGAAGATGCTATAGACCACCAAGTGGTCACCACTAACAGTGTGTGAAATGCTTGATGTTTTTTATTTGATTTATTTAACCTTTATTTAACCAGGTAGGCCAGTTGAGAACAAGTTCTCATTTACAACTGTGACCTGGCCAAGATAAAGCATAGCAAAGCAGTGTGACACAGACAACAACACAGAGTTACACATGGAATAAACAATAAACAAGCCAATAACACAATAAACAAGTCAATGACACAGTAGAAAAAAGAAAGTCTATATAGAGTGTGTGCAAAAGACATGAAGAGGTAGGCAATAAATAGGTGATAGGAGCGAATAATTACAATTTAGCAGATTAACACTGGAGTGATAAATGAGCAGATGATGATGTGCAAGTAGAGATACTGGTGTGCAAAAGAGCAGAAAGTAAATATAAACAATATGGGGATGAGGTAGGTAGATTGGGTGGGCTATTTACAGATGGACTATGTACAGCTGCAGCGATCGGTTAGCTGATGTTTAAAGTTGGTGAGGGAAATAAAAGTCGTCAGCGATTTTTGCATGTATGTGATATCAACATAGAAGTATATTTTCTTTGGTGATTTAAATATTGACTGGCTATCATCAAGCTGCCCACTCAAGAAAAAGCTTCAAACTGTAAACTGTGTAACGCTGACACTACACATCCAAGTATATGTGATCAAATTATGAAAGACAACCATTGTACTTTTAAATTCTGTAAAGTGAGTGTGGAAGAGGTGAAAAATTGTCCATCAACAATTACAAGCCACCGGGGTCTGACAACCTGAATGAAAAATTACTGAAGATAATAGTGGATGATATTGCCACTCCTATTTGCCATTTTTTCAATATAAGCCTACTAGAAAGTGTGTGCCCTCAGGCCTGGAGGAAAGCTAAAGTCATTCCGCTACCTAAGAATATTAAAGCCCCCTTTACTGGCTCAAATAGCCGACCAATCAACCTGTCACCAACCCTTAGTAAACTTTTGGAAAAAATTGTGTTTGACCAGACACAATGCTATTTCACAATAAACAAATTGACAACAGACTTTCAGCACGCTTATAGGGAAGGACCTTCAACAAGCACAGCACTTACACAAATTACTGATGATTGGCTGAGAGAAATGTATAATGAATAAATTGTGGGGGCTGTTTTGTTAGACTTTTGACATTATCGATCATAGTCTGCTGCTGGAAAAATGGATGTGTTATGGCTTTACACCCCCTGCTATATTGCGGATAAAGAGTTACTTGTCTAACAGAGGGTGTTCTTTAACCTTGCCAAACAAAATCCAGGTAGAATCGGGAATTCCCCAGGGCAGCTGTTTAGGCCCCTTTCATTTTAAATCTTTAGTAATGACATGCCACTGGCTTTAAGTAAATGTATGTCTATGCATGTGGCTGACTCAACACTATACACATCAGCTACTACAGCGACTGAAATGACTGGAACACGTTTTATTTTATATTATTTAACTACGCAAATCAGAACACATTCTTATTTTACAATGACGGATTACCCCGGCCAAACCATCCACTGACCCGGACGACGCTGGGCCAATTGTGCGCCGCCCTATGACACTCCCAATCACGGCCGGGTTGAGATACAGCCCGGGATCGAACCAGGGTCTGTAGTGATGCCTCTAGTACTGAGATGCAGTACCTTACACCGCTGCGCCACTCGGGAGCCCCAACACTTAAAGAGCTGCAGTTAGTTTCAGAATGGGTGGCAGGAAGGGCCTCCCGGGTGGCGCAGTTGTTAAGGGCGCTGTACTGCAGCGCCAGCTGTGCCATCAGAGTCCCTGGGTTCGCGCCCAGGCTCTGTCGTAACCGGCCGCGACCGGGAGGTCCGTGGGGCGACGCCTAACGTCGCCCGGGTTAGGGAGGGCTTGGTCGGTAGGGGTGTCTTTGTCTCATCGCGCACCAGCGACTCCTGTGGCGGGCTGGGCGCAGTGTGCGCTAACCAAGGTGGCCAGGTGCACGGTGTTTCCTCCGGCGCATTGGTGCGGCTGGCTTCCGGGTTGGATGCGTGCTGTGTTAAGAAGCAGTGCGGCTTGGTTGGGTTGTGTATCGGAGGACGCATGACTTTCAACCTTCGTCTCTCCTGAGCCCGTACGGGAGTTGTAGCGATGAGACAAGATACAGTGCCTTGCGAAAGTATTCGGCCCCCTTGAACTTTGCGAACTTTTGCCACATTTCAGGCTTCAAACATAAAGATATAAAACTGTATTTTTTTGTGAAGAATCAACAACAAGTGGGACACAATCATGAAGTGGAACGACATTTATTGGATATTTCAAACTTTTTTAACAAATCAAAAATGGAAAAATTGGGCGTGCAAAATTATTCAGCCCCTTTACTTTCAGTGCAGCAAACTCTCTCCAGAAGTTCAGTGAGGATCTCTGAATGATCCAATGTTGACCTAAATGACTAATGATGATAAATACAATCCACCTGTGTGTAATCAAGTCTCCGTATAAATGCACCTGCACTATGATAGTCTCAGAGGTCCGTTAAAAGCGCAGAGAGCATCATGAAGAACAAGGAACACACCAGGCAGGTCCGAGATATTGTTGTGAAGAAGTTTAAAGCCAGATTTGGATACAAAAAGATTTCCCAAGCTTTAAACATCCCAAGGAGCACTGTGCAAGCGATAATATTGAAATGGAAGGAGTATCAGACCACTGCAAATCTACCAAGACCTGGCCGTCCCTCTAAACTTTCAGCTTATACAAGGAGAAGACTGATCAAAGATGCAGCCAAGAGGCCCATGATCACTCATGGATGAACTGCAGAGATCTACAGCTGAGGTGGTGTCCATAGGACAACAATCAGTCGTATATTGCACAAATCTGGCCTTTATGGAAGAGTGGCAAGAAGAAAGCCATTTCTTAAAGATATCCATAAAAAGTGTTGTTTAAAGTTTGCCACAAGCCACCTGGGAGACACACCAAAGATGTGGAAGAAGGTGCTCTGGTCAGATGAAACCAAAATTGAACTTTTTGGCAACAATGCAAAATGTTATGTTTGGCGTAAAAGCAACACAGCTCGTCACACTGAACACACCATCCCCACTGTCAAACATGGTGGTGGCAGCATCATGGTTTGGGCCTGCTTTTCTTCAGCAGGGACAGGGAAGATGGTTAAAATTGATGGGAAGATGGATGGAGCCAAATACAGGACCATTCTGGAAGAAAACCTGATGGAGTCTGCAAAAGACCTGAGACTGGGACGGAGATTTGTCTTCCAACAAGACAATGATCCAAAACATAAAGCAAAATCTACAATGGAATGGTTCAAAAATAAATATATCCAGGTGTTAGAATGGCCAAGTCAAAGTCCAGACCTGAATCCAATCGAGAATCTGTGGAAAGAACTGAAAACTGCTGTTCACAAATGCTCTCCATCCAACCTCACTGAGCTCGAGCTGTTTTGCAAGGAGGAATGGGAAAAAGTTCAGTCTCTCGATGTGCAAAACTGATAGAGACATACCCCAAGCGACTTACAGCTGTAATCACAGCAAAGGTGGCGCTACAAAGTATTAACTTAAGGGGGCTGAATAATTTTGCACGCCCAATTTTTCAGTTTCTGATTTGTTAAAAAAGTTTCAAATATACAATAAATGTCGTTCCACTTCATGATTGGGTCCCACTTGTTGTTGATTCTTCACAAAAAAATACAGTTTTATATCTTTATGTTTGAAGCCTGAAATGTGGCAAAAGGTCGCAAAGTTCAAGGGGGCCGAATACTTTCGCAAGGCACTGTAGTAGCTACTACAACAATTGGATACCACGAAATTGGGGAGAAAAAGGGGTAAAATTCAAAAAGAAAAAAAAAGAATGGGTGGCAGGGAATAAGTTTGTCCTAAATATTTCCAAAACTAAAAGCATTGTATTTTGGACCAACATTTCACTAAACCTCAACTAAATCTTGTAATGAATAATGTGGAAATTGAGCAAGTTGAGGTAACGAAACTGCTTGGAGTAACCCTGGATTGTAAACTGTCATGGTCAAAACATATTGATACAACAGTAGCTAGGATGGGGAGAAGTCTGTCCATAATAAAGCGCTGCTCTGCCTTCTTAACAACACTAACAACAAGGTAGGTCCTACAGGCCCTAGTTTTGTCACACCTGGACTACTTTTCAGTAGTGTGATCAGGTGCCACAAAGAGGGACTTTACAGTTGGTTCAAAACAGGGCAGCATGGCTGGCCCTTAAAAGTACACGGGGAGCTAACATGAATGATATGCATGTCAATCTCTCATGGCTCAAAGTGGAGGAGAGATTGACTTCATCACTACTTGTTTTTGTAAGAAGTGTTGACATGCTGAATGCACCGAGCTGTCTGTTTAAACTATTAGCACACAGCTCGGACATTCATGCATGCCCCACAAGACATGCCACCAGAGGTCTCTTCACATGTTCAGAACAGACTATGGGAGGCGCACAGTACAACATAGAGCCATGACTACATGGAACTCTATTCCACATCAGGTAACTGATCCAAGCAGTAGAATCAGATTTTTTTTTAAAGGTAAAAATAGACCTTATGGAGAAGCAGGTACTGTGAAGAGAAACAAACACAAAGATACAGACATGCATACAAGCGCTAGCACACAAACTCTACACACAGGTAAATTGTAATATTTTTGTTTGGCGGTATTATACATTTTGTATTGTAGATATGTAGTGTTAGAGTTAGGGGTTAGAGGTCCATGGTGTACAGTAGAGTTAGGGGTTAGAGGTTCATGGTGTACAGTAGAGTTAGAGGTCCATGGTGTACAGTAGAGTTAGGGCTTAGAGGTCCATGGTGTACAGTAGAGTTAGGAGTTAGAGGTCCATGGTGTACAGTAGAGTTAGGGCTTAGAGGTCCATGGTGTACAGTAGAGTTAGGGGTTAGAGGCCCATGGTGTAGAATTAGGGTTAGAGGTCCATGGTGTACAGTAGAGTTAGGGGTTTGAGGTCCATGGTATACAGTAGAGTTAGGGGTTAGAGGTCCATGGTGTACAGTATAGTTAGGGGTTAGAGGTCCATGGTGTACAGTAGAGTTAGGGGTTTTGAGGTCCATGGTGTACAGTATAGTTAGGGGTTAGAGGTCCATGGTGTACAGTAGAGTTAGGGGTTAAAGGTCCATGGTGTACAGTATAGTTAGGGGTTAAAGGTCCATGGTGTACAGTAGAGTTAGGGGTTAGAGGCCCATGGTGTAGAGTTAGGGGTTAGAGGTCCATGGTATACAGTAGAGTTAGGGGTTAGAGGTCCATGGTGTACAGTAGAGTTAGGGGTTAGAGGTCCATGGTGTACAGTAGAGTTAGGGGTTAGAGGCCCATGGTGTAGAGTTAGGGGTTAGAGGTCCATGGTATACAGTAGAGTTAGGGGTTAGAGGTCCATGGTGTACAGTAGAGTTAGGGGTTAGAGGTCCATGGTGTACAGTAGAGTTAGGGGTTAGAGGTCCATGGTGTACAGTAGAGTTAGGGGTTAGAGGTCCATGGTGTACAGTAGAGTTAGGGGTTAGAGGTCCATGGTGTACTACAGTACCTTCTCCTTGATGAACTCCCAGATGATCCTTGTCATCTCATCTCCATCCATCTCCACCACCGGCTGGTTCACCTTGATACGCTTAACTACATCTAAAACCATTAAACATTAAACCATTTTTACAGTAACATTTGAAACCATTAAACACATTATTACAGTGACATCTGAAACCATTCAACTTTAAACATATTACAGTAACGGTTGAAAACATTAAACACATTACAGTAACATCTGAAACCATTAAACCATTAAACACATGATTACAGTGACATCTGAAACCATTAAACACATGATTACAGTGACATCTGAAACCATTAAACACATGATTACTGTGACATCTGAAACCATTAAACCATTAAACACATGATTACTGTGACATCTGAAACCATTAAACACATGATTACTGTGACATCTGAAACCATTAAACCATTAAACACATGATTACTGTGACATCTGAAACCATTAAACACATGATTACAGTGACATCTGAAACCATTAAACCATTAAACACATGATTACAGTAACATCTGAAACCATTAAACACATGATTACAGTGACATCTGAAACTATTAAACACATGATTACAGTGACATCTGAAACCATTAAACACATGATTACTGTGACATCTGAAACTATTAAACACATGATTACAGTGACATCTGAAACCATTAAACACATGATTACTGTGACATCTGAAACCATTAAACACATGATTACTGTGACATCTGAAACCATTAAACACATGATTACAGTGACATCTGAAACTATTAAACCATTAAACACATGATTACAGTAACATCTGAAACCATTAAACCATTAAACACATGATTACAGTAACATCTGAAACTATTAAACACATGATTACAGTGACATCTGAAACTATTAAACACATGATTACAGTAACATCTGAAACCATTAAACATGAAACACATGATTACAGTCAAATCTGATACCATTAAACATGTAACACATGATTACAGTAAAATCTGAAACCAATAAACATGTTATTACAGTGACTCAACATGGTCCACCTTGATATGTTTAGCTGCATCTGGAAACACCAGGTGAAACCATTGAACAAACACATTTTTACAGTAACATGTTATTACAGTAACACATCTAAACCCATTAAACACATTTTTACAGTAACATTTTATTACAGTAACACATCTGAAACCATTAAACATGTAACACATCATTACAGTAACATCTGAAACCATTAAACATATTACAGTAACATGTGAAACCAACAAACACATTACAGTAATATCTGAAACCATTCAAACATTACACATTATTACAGTAACATCTGAAACCATTTAACACATTTTTACAGTAACACATCAAAAACCATTAAACACATTATTACAGTAACATGTTATTACAGTAACATCTGAAACCATAAACATGTAACACATCATTACCGTAACATCTGAAACCATTAAACATGTAACACATCATTACAGTAACATCTGAAACCATCAAACATGTAACACATCATTACAGTAACATCTGAACCATAAACATGTAACACATCATTACAGTAACATCTGAAACCATTAAACATGTAACACATCATTACCGTAACATCTGAAACCATTAAACATGTAACACATCATTACAGTAACATCTGAAACCATAAACACATTACAGTAACATCTGAAACCATTAAACAATAAACACATGATTACAGTAACACATTATTACAGTAACACATTTTTACAGTAACATGTTATTACAGTAATATCTGAAACCATTAAACACATCATTACAGTAACATGTTATTACAGTAACACACTGTCTGGTCCACCTTGATGTGTTTAGCTGCATCTGGAAACACCAGGTCATATTAAACATTAAAAACATACATTATTACTACAGTATAGTAACACATGACACCATGTCAGATTCAGAACAGCCAGACAACCCCCCCCCCCCCCAGCCTTAAAATGTTAGCACTCATATACTGTCTGGACTTTGGCACCTGGCATAAAGTATGCCAGTACATTATACCGTTGTTGAATTGTAATTGTATGTATTGAGGTCGCCTACAATGTGTGATGTGACAATGTTACCTCTGTTTTTTTAACATTCTACACAGTTTGTCAACTTTTACAATATTCCAAATCCCCATAATTTCACAGTTCCCACCATATGTTCTGATGCCACGACATCGCATTGCTGTGACACAAACAATACGACGTAACAAATCAAAGGTCACTCCTGCACATCCACTACTTTGTACATAAAATACATTGGCAATGTATACTCTGAACAGATGAATCTATTCCATGCGAGGACGACTGTGCAGTGAAACCAGGCTACCTTAGCAGCTAGAGGAGTTTTGGTTCAGTTTAAAGACTCACAGTTTCTGTGTCGCAGACTCTGGCACACGGCGGCAGCAGGCGCAAGCATAGCAGGGTTTTCGGTAAACGTCGCTCCATACCTCGAGACGGAGGACAGAACCCTAAGGTATCCCGTCATGGTTCACCGGAGAGACGGTTATGACCACGAGGACAGGCCTTATATGAATGAATACCCGACAGCCGGTAAATAAATTAGGCTATGTATATTTTATGGGCGTCCGTCCGGTTATATTCAACACACTTAAGCGTCACCAATCAAGTTTCCATCCAACCATTTCATGCAGATGAATGACCTGACCTATGAAAAAAGTAATGACAGGGCTGATGTAAACATGAAATGCCGGTATTTATTTTTTTAAATGCTGACAGATATATTGTTCATTCGACATGGTGGGATCTTTTTGTGTCTGTAAAATGTATTATGCGAGAAATGGAGGTGGATACGCAAATATTGATTTAATAAACTTGGAGTCACACAATGATACGTTGTGTGGTCCTACCACTAGGACTCTGGAAAGCATGCAATTTATAAGGCTACAGATAAAATAAATGATGAACTTCACCGGGTGGTGAATGTGGAAGGTGATGAGCTTGATGCACCTTTCCAATAAATATCGAGGGTTTTATTCTGGTGACATGATGAGCGATGCTTGGCTGCCGATTGACAAATACAAATAATATCGCTCTTCTCCATAATAAACTCATAATGTAGGTAGCCTACCCGCTCTATATCTGCGAGCTGTTAATTATCTACTAATAATATCGCTCTTCTCCATAATAAACTCATAATGTAGGTAGCCTACCCGCACTATATCTGTGAGCTGTTAACTACTAATAAACTCATAATGTAGGTAGCCTACCCGCACTATATCTGTGAGCTGTTAACTACTAATAAACTCATAATGTAGGTAGCCTACCCGCACTATATCTGTGAGCTGTTAACTACTAATAAACTCATAATGTAGGTAGCCTACCCACACTATATCTGTGAGCTGTTAACTACTAATAAACTCATAATGTAGGTAGCCTACCCGCACTATATCTGTGAGCTGTTAACTACTAATAAACTCATAATGTAGGTAGCCTACCCGCACTATATCTGTGAGCTGTTAACTACTAATAAACTCATAATGTAGGTAGCCTACCCGCACTATATCTGTGAGCTGGTAACTACTAATAAACTCATAATGTAGGTAGCCTACCCACTCTATATCTGTGAGCTGTTAACTAATAATACTATTGCTCTTCTCCATTATAAACTCATATTGTAGGTAGCCTACCCGCTCTATATCTGCAAACTGTTTACTACTAATAATCTCATGATGTACAGTGGGGCATAAAACGTATTTAGTCAGCCACCAATTGTGTAAGTTCTCCCACATAAAAAGATGAGAGAGGCCTGTAATTTTCATCATAGGTACACTTCAACTATGACAGACAAAATGAGAAAAGAAAATCCAGAAATCACATTGTAGGATTTTTAAAGAATTTATTTGCAAATTATGGTGGAAAATAAGTATTTGGTCAATAACAAAAGTTTATCTCAATACTTTGTAATACACACTTTGTTGGCAATGACAGAGGTCAAACGTTTTCTGTAAGTCTTCACAAGCTTTTCACACACTGTTGCTGGTATTTTGGCCCATTCCTCCATGCAGATCTCCTCTAGAGCAGTGATGTTTTGGGGCTGTTGCTGGGCAACACGAACTTTCAACTCCCTCCAAAGATTTTCTATGGGGTTGAGATCTGGAGACTGGCCAGGCCACTCCAGGACCTTGAAATGCTTCTTACGAAGCCACTCCTTCGTTGCCCGGGCGGTGTGTTTGGGATCATTGTCATGCGGAAAGACCCAGCCACGTTTCATCTTCAATGCCCTTGCTGATGGAAGGAGGTTTTCACTCAAAATCTCACGATACATGGCCCCATTCATTCTTTCCTTTACACGGATCAGTTGTCCTGGTCCCTTTGCAGAAAAACAGCCCCAAAGCATGATGTTTCCACCCCCATGCTTCACAGTAGGTATGGTGTCCTTTGGATGCAACTCAGCATTCTTTGTCCTCCAAACACGACGAGTTGAGCTTTTACCAAAAAGTTATATTTTGGTTTCATCTGACCATATGACATTATCCCAATCTTCTTCTGGATCATCCAAATGCTCTCTAGCAAACTTCAGATGGGCCTGGACATGTACTGGCTTAAGTAGGGGGACACGTCTGGCACTGCAGGATTTGAGTCCCTGGCGGCGTAGTGTGTTACTGATGGTAGGCTTTGTTACTTTGGTCCCAGCTTTCTGCAGACCATTCACTAGGTGCCCCCGTGTGGTTCTGGTATTTTTGCTCACTGTTCTTGTGATCATTTTGACCCCACGGGGTGAGATCTTGCGTGGAGCCCCAGATCGAGGGAGATTATCAGTGGTCTATTATGTCTTCCATTTCCTAATAATTGCTCCCACAGTTGATTTCTTCAAACCAAGCTGCTTACCTATTGCAGATTCAGTCTTCCTAGCCTTGTGCAGGTCTACAATTTTGTTTCTGGTGTCCTTTGACAGCTCTTTGGCCTTGGCCATAGTGGAGTTTGGCGTGTGACTGTTTGAGGTTGTGGATAGGTGTCTTTTATACTGATAACAAGTTCAAACAGGTGCCATTAATACAGGTAACGAGTGGAGGACAGAGGAGCCTCTTAAACCTCTAGTGACTCCCCATCCCGCATGCGGGAGCGTAATCATCGCCTGACACTAATTAGCATAATGCAACAGACATAAATATCCCTAGAAAATATTTATATTCATGAAAATCACAAATTAAATATATTGAGACACAGCTTAGCCTTTTGTTAATCACCCTGTCATCTCAGATTTTCAAAATATGCTTTACAGCCAAAGCTAGACAAGCATTTGTGTAAGTTTATCGATAACCTAGCATAGCATTTTGTCCAGCTAGCAGCAGGTAACTTGGTCACGGAAATCAGAAAAGCAATCAAATTCAATCGTTTACCTTTGATAAGCTTCGGATGTTTTCACTCACGAGACTCCCAGTTAGATAGCAAATGTTCCTTTTTTCCAAAAATATTATTTTTGTAGGCGAAATAGCTCCGTTTGTCCTTCACGTTTGGCTGAGAAATCGCCCGGAAATTGCAGTCACGAAAACAGCGAAAAATATTCCAAATTAGCTCCATAATATCGACAGAAACATGGCAAACGTTGTTTATAATCAATCTTCAAGGTGTTTTTCAAATATCTATTCAATAATGTATCCATCGGGACAATTAGTTTTTCAGTAGGACCGATTGGAGTAGTGCTTACCTCTGTATTTTACGCGAGAATCTCTCTGGCAGCATCAGGTGACCACTTGCGAAATGTAGCCGCTTACGGGTATTCTTCAACATAAATGTGTAAAACTACGTCACAATGCTGTAGACACCTTCGGGAATACGGAGAAAGAATAATCTAGTTGATAGCCCATTCACTGCTCAATAGGGACTCATTGGAATGCAGCGCTTTCAAAACATGGGGCACTTCCGGATTGGATTTTTCTCAGGCTTTCAGCTGCAACATCAGTTCTGTTATACTCACAGACAATATTTTTACAGTTTTGGAGTGTTTTCTATCATAAGCTGTCAATTATATGCACATTCTAGCATTTTTTCCTGACAAAATATCCCGTTTACTACGGGAACGTTTTTTTTCTCCAAAAATGAAAATACTGCCCCCTAGTCACAACAGGTTTTAAAGAAGGTCTAGGTCTGTGAGAGCCAGAAATCTTGCTTGTTTGTAGGTGACCAAATACTTATTTTCCACCATAATTTGCAAATATATTCATAATATATATCCCACTGTATGTAGCCTACACACACTATATCTGCGAGCTGTTGACTACTAATAATATCTCTCTTCTCCATAATAAACTCATAACGTATGTAGCCTACCCACACCATATCTGCAAGCTGTTGACTACTAATAAACTCATAATGTATGTAGCCTACTCACACTATATCTACGAGCTGTTGACTACTAATAATATCGCTCTTCTCCATAATAAACTCATAATGTAGGTAGCCTACCCGCTGTATATCTGCGAGCTGTTAATTAACTACTAATAATATCATAATGTAGGTAGCCTACCCGCACTGTACCTGCGAGCTGTTGACTAGAGCTCATGCGCCAAGACCAGAGCGGGAACATTTGCTTTATAACGCAACAGTTGGTGTTACAAAACCATCAGTACATTTAAAGATGATGGAAACCCATTTAACTTGTATTTTTCATTCAGTACCTAAACGTTTTAATATTTATCTAACCTCTTACCATCTATGATACCGAGGTTACTACTGCAGCCTACTTACTCTATCTCCATTTACAGTTGAATTAAATTATATTAGCTAGGTTGAAATGAAATGCACAGGTCTACTTGGCAACTAGAATAGAATATAGACTGTATTCCTCCTAAACTGAGCACAGCTCTCATTTGGGGCAAAGGACACCACCAGAATACCAGAAGGGGGTACTGTACTGTAGACTATACCGTAGCACCTGTTTCATAGCATAATAATGTTAATTCCAAGATGGCATAGCAGTTCAGACGTCTTTTGTCCTCGTCTTGTTGTGTCCCGTATATATACAGTGCATTGCGAAAATATTCGGCCCCCTTGAACTTTGCGACCTTTTGCCACATTTCAGGCTTCAAACATAAAGATATAAAACTGTATTTTTTTGTGAAGAATCAACAACAAGTGGGACACAATCATGAAGTGGAACGACATTTATTGGATATTTCAAACTTTTTTAACAAATCAAAAACTGAAAAATTGGGCGTGCAAAATTATTCAGCCCCCTTAAGTTAATACTTTGTAGCGCCACGTTTTGCTGCGATTACAGCTGTAAGTCGCTTGGGGTATGTCTCTATCAGTTTTGCACATCGAGAGACTGAAATTTTTTCCCATTCCTCCTTGCAAAACAGCTCGAGCTCAGTGAGGTTGGATGGAGAGCATTTGTGAACAGCAGTTTTCAGTTCTTTCCACAGATTCTCGATTGGATTCAGGTCTGGACTTCGACTTGGCCATTCTAACACCTGGATATGTTTATTTTTTAACCATTCCATTGTAGATTTTGCTTTATGTTTTGGATCATTGTCTTGTTGGAAGACAAATCTCCGTCCCAGTCTCAGGTCTTTTGCAGACTCCATCAGGTTTTCTTCCAGAATGGTCCTGTATTTGGCTCCATCCATCTTCCCATCAATTTTAACCATCTTCCCTGTCCCTGCTGAAGAAAAGCAGGCCCAAACCATGATGCTGCCACCACCATGTTTTGACAGTGGGGATGGTGTGTTCAGCTGTGTTGCTTTTACGCCAAACATAACGTTTTGTATTGTTGCCAAAAAGTTCAATTTTGGTTTCATCTGACCAGAGCACCTTCTTCCACATGTTTGGTGTGTCTCCCAGGTGGCTTGTGGCAAACTTTAAACAACACTTTTTATGGATATCTTTAAGAAATGGCTTTCCTCTTGCCACTCTTCCATAAAGGCCAGATTTGTGCAATATACAACTGATTGTTGTCCAATGGACAGAGTCTCCCACCTCAGCTGTAGATATCTGCAGTTCATCCAGAGTGATCATGGGCCTCTTGGCTGCATCTCTGATCAGTCTTCTCCTTGTATGAGCTGAAAGTTTAGAGGGACGGCCAGGTCTTGGTAGATTTGCAGTGGTCTGATACTCCTTCCATTTCAATATTATCGCTTGCACAGTGCTCCTTGGGATGTTTAAAGCTTGGGAAATCTTTTTGTATCCAAATCCGGCTTTAAACTTCTTCACAACAGTATCTCGGACCTGCCTGGTGTGTTCCTTGTTCTTCATGATGCTCTCTGCGCTTTTAACGGACCTCTGAGACTATCACAGTGCAGGTGCATTTATACGGAGACTTGATTACACACAGGTGGATTGTATTTATCATCATTAGTCATTTAGGTCAACATTGGATCATTCAGAGATCCTCACTGAACTTCTGGAGAGAGTTTGCTGCACTGAAAGTAAAGGGGCTGAATAATTTTGCACGCCCAATTTTTCAGAGTTTGATTTGTTAAAAAAGTTTGAAATATCCAATAAATGTTGTTCCACTTCATGATTGTGTCCCACTTGTTGTTGATTCTTCACAAAAAAATACAGTTTTATATCTTTATGTTTGAAGCCTGAAATGTGGCAAAAGGTCGCAAAGTTCAAGGGGGCCGAATACTTTCGCAAGGCACTGTATATATATTTACAACTTTTTTCACATACATTTTTTAAATTTTCCATCAACTCATCTTCAAAACACTCTCCTGCAACCCGCCTCACCAATTTATATTTATAAAAAAGTATTATTTACCTCAAATCTGTAATCCTCCAAGAAGCTAGCCAGAAACTCCAAGAAGCTAGCCAGAAACTAGCCAGAAGCTAGCCAGGAGCTAGCCAGAAGCTAATCCAGAAGCTAATCAGAAGCTAGTTCAGAAGCTAGTTCAGAAGCTAGTTAGCTTCTTTACTGGCAAATCGTTAGTATTCAGCTAACCACGGTTTGTGGTCATCAGCTATCCTTTGGCTCGAAAATCGCCAGTTTTGTTCGCCAGTTTTGTACGGCGCAGCGCAGCGCGGCTCGGAACGGAACATACCGGACCAATTTTTCTCTCCATGTCCCTGGATTTCAACCGCTAACTGAGGACAATCATACCTGGATCTCACAGCTAGCTAGCTGCTATCCGTGTGACTATCGGCTTTCGTCGATTCCGGAGCAAACATCAATTATTCCGGAGCTAGCCATCTCCGTCAATCACTCCTGAGTTCCATCAATCACTCCTGGGCTGCAGTCACCTATCCGGACCCGTTTTACTGCCTACGTGGAGCCCCACCGGGCCTTCACAACTGGACTGCCGACGTTATCTACCCGAAGGAGTTATCCGGCTGGCTCCTCTGTCGCGACGTTACCTGAACGCCCATCTGCGGCCTGCTAACCGTTAGCTGTCTTATCGGCTGCTATCTGAATAGACAATCGGACAATTTATTTATTTATTTGTATTATTATTATTATTATTATGTTTTCTTCTTGGGCCTCTATAACTATATCTATTGTTTTTATTTTTGTTGTTGTTGTGTGATTTGGATTAATCCCCTCTACCACACGCAACCCCACTAATCTACTGACGGAACGCAAGAGGTGGCTAATAACAGACCTCCATCCTATGCTAGCTTGCTACCGATGGCCTGGCTAGCTGTCCAAATCGCCGTGACCCCCAACCAACCTCTCCACTCACCGGACCTTTTTGATCACTCGACTAAGCATGCCTCTCCTTAATGCCAATATGCCTTGTCCATTGCTGTTCTGGTTAGTGTTTATTGGCTTATTTCACTGTAGAGCCTCTAGTCCTGCTCACTATACCTTATCCAACCTATTAGTTCCACCACCCACACATGCAATGACATCTCCTGGTTTCAATGATGTTTCTAGAGACAATATCTCTCTCTTCATCACTCAATACCTAGGTTTACCTCCACTGTATTCACATCCTACCATACCTTTGTCTGTACATTATACCTTGATGCTATTTTATCGCCCCCAGAAACCTCCTTTTACTCTCTGTTCCAGACGTTCTAGACGACCAATTCTTATTGCTTTTAGCCGCACCCTTATTCTACTACTCCTATGTTCCTCTGGCGATGTAGAGGTGAATCCAGGCCCTGCAGTGCCTAGCTCCACTCCTATTCCCCAGGCGCTCTCTTTTGACGACTTCTGTAACCGTAATAGCCTTGGTTTCATGCATGTTAACATTAGAAGCATCCTCCCTAAGTTTGTTCTATTCACTGCTTTAGCACACTCTGCCAACCCGGATGTTCTAGCTGTGTCTGAATCCTGGCTTAGGAAGACCACCAAAAATTCTGAAATTTTAATTCCAAACTACAACATTTTCAGACAAGATAGAACTGCCAAAGGGGGCGGTGTTGCAATCTACTGCAAAGATAGCCTGCAGAGTTCTGTCCTACTATCCAGGTCTGTACCCAAACAATTTGAACTTCTACTTTTAAAAATCCACCTCTCTAAAAACAAGTCTCTCACCGTTGCCGCCTGCTATAGACCACCCTCTGCCCCCAGCTGTGTTCTGGACACCATATGTGAACTGATTGCCCCCCATCTATCTTCAGAGCTCGTGCTGCTAGGCGACCTAAACTGGAACATGCTTAACACCCCAGCCATCCTACAATCTAAACTTGATGCCCTCAATCTCACACAAATTATCAATGAACCTACCAGGTACTTCCCCAAAGCCTTAAACACGGGCACCCTCATAGATATCATCCTAACCAACTTGCCCTCTAAATACACCTCTGCTGTCTTCAACCAAGATCTCAGCGATCACTGCCTCATTGCCTGCATCCGTAATGGGTCAGCGGTCAAACGACCTCCACTCATCACTGTAAAACGCTCCCTGAAACACTTCAGCGAGCAGGCCTTTCTAATCGACCTGGCCGGGGTATCCTGGAAGGATATTGATCTCATCCCGTCAGTAGAGGATGCCTGGATATTTTTTTTAAATGCCTTCCTAACCATCTTAAATAAACATGCCCCATTCAAGAAATGTAGAACCAGGAACAGATATAGCCCTTGGTTCTCCCCAGACCTGACTGCCCTTAACCAACACAAAAACATCCTATGGCGTTCTGCATTAGCATCGAACAGCCCCCTTGATATGCAGCTGTTCAGGGAAGCTAGAAACCATTATACGCAGGCAGTTAGAAAAACCAAGGCTAGCTTTTTCAAGCAGAAATTTGCTTCTTGCAACACTAACTCAAAAAAGTTCTGGGACACTGTAAAGTCCATGGAGAATAAGAACACCTCCTCCCAGCTGCCCACTGCACTGAAGATAGGAAACACTGTCACCACTGATAAATCCACCATAATTGAAAATTTCAATAAGCATTTTTCTACTGTGCAAACTGGAAACACTTATCTCCCTCACTAGCTTTAAGCACCAACTGTCAGAGCAGCTCACAGATTACTGCACCTGTACATAGCCCACCTATAATTTAGCCCAAACAACTACCTCTTTCCCTACTGTATTTAATTTATTTATTTATTTTGCTCCTTTGCACCCCATTATTTGTATTTCTACTTTGCACATTCTTCCATTGCAAATCTACCATTCCAGTGTTTTACTTGCTATATTGTATTTACTTTGCCACCATGGCCTTTTTTTGCCTTTACCTCCCTTCCCACCTCCTTTGCTCACATCGTATATAGACTTGTTTATACTGTATTATTGACTGCATGTTTGTTTTACTCCATGTGTAACTCTGTGTCGTTGTATCTGTCGAACTGCTTTGCTTTATCTTGGCCAGGTCGCAATTGTAAATTGAGAACTTGTTCTCAACTTGCCTACCTGGTTAAATAAAGGTGAAATAAAAATAATAAAAGCTGGGTTTGATTCTTGGAGTCCACCATGCAGGTACTGCCATCTGCTGCCTAGATAATGAAACTACACTGAGGGTTGACAGTTGAAGTCGGAGGTTTACATACACTTAGGTTGGAGTCATTAAAACTAGTTTTTCAACCACTCCACAAATTTCTTGACAACAAACTACAGTTTTGGCAAGTCGGTTAGGACATCTACTTTGTGCATGACAAGTCATTTTTCCAACAATTGTTTACAGACAGATTATTTCACTGTATCACAATTCCAGTGGGTCAGAAGTTTACATACACTAAGTTGACTGTGCCTTTAAACAGCTTGGAAAATTCCCCAAAATTATGCCATGGCTTTAGAAGCTTCTGATAGGCTAACTGACATCATTTTAGTCAATTGGAGGTGTACCTGTGAATGTATTTCAAGGCCTACCTTCAAACTATGTGCCTCTTTCCTTGACATCATGGGAAAATCTAAATAAATCAGCCAAGACCTCAGAAAAATAATTGTAGACCTCCACAAGTCTAGTTCATCCTTAGGAGCAATTTCCAAACACCTGAAGGAACCACGTTCATCTGTACAAACAATAGTACACAAGTATAAACACCATGGGACCACGCAGCCGTCATACCGTTGTCTCCTAGAGATGAACGTACTTTGGTGCGAAAAGTGCAAATCAATCCCAGAACAACAGCAAAGGACCTTGTGAAGATGCTGGAGGAAACGGGTACAAAAGTATCTATATCCACAGTAAAACGAGTCATATATCGACATAACCTGAGAGGCCGCTCAGCAAGGAAGAAGCCACTGCTCCAAAAATGCCATAAAAAAGCCAGACTACGGTTTGCAACTGCACATGGGGACAAAGATAGTACTTTTTGGAGAAATGTTCTCTGGTCTGATGAAACAAAAATAGAACTGTTTGGCCATAATGACCAGCGTTATGTTTGGAGGGAAAAGGGGGAGGCTTGCAAGCCGAAGAACACCATCCCAACCGTGAAGCACAGGGGTGGCAGCATCATGTTGTTGGGGTGCTTATCTGTAGGAGGGACTGGTGCACTTCACAAAATAGATGACATCATGAGGCAGGAAAATTATGTGTATATATAGAAGCAACATCTCAAGACATCAGTCAGGAAGTTAAAGCTTCCTGACTGGACAATGACCCCAAGCATACTTCCAAAGTTGTGGCAAAATGACTTAAGGACAACAAAGTCAAGGTATTGGAGTGGCCATCAGAAAGCCCTGACCTCAATCCTATAGAACATTTCTGGGCAGAATTGAAAAAGTGTGTGCAAGCAAGGAGGCCTACAAACCTGACTTACTTACACCAGCTCTGTCAGGAGGAATGGGCCGAAATTAACCACATTTATTGTGGGAAGCATGTGGAAGGCTACCCAAAAACTTTGACCCAAGTTAAACAATTTATAGGCAATACTACCAAATACTAATTGAGTGTATGTAAACTTCTGACCCACTGGGAATGTGATGAAAGAAAGAAAACCTGAAATAAATCATTCTCTCTACTATTATTCTGACATTTCACGTTCTTAAAATAAAGTGGCAATCCTAACTCACCCAAAATAGGGAATTTTTACCGGGATTAAATGTCAGGAATTGTGAAAAACTGAGTTTAAACGTATTTGGCTAAGGTGTATGTAAACTTCTGACTTCAACTGTACATGAGCTGTGTCTAAAACAATGGATCCAATGGAACAGTCCCAAAAGCGCAAACTCCAAGCTAAATCAATGTATCAAAACATTTTCCCCGGGTGATGTCCAATACACTGTTTATTTACACTGACAAAGGGATTCTGAGTTGTACAATCCATCCCCTCACCACCACTTCATCATCTTTACTGTTATTTACACTGACAACTGTTGTGGAATAATCAGAATTGGTTGGTAACATAGGTAAGATGTTTTATATTCATCATATGTTTGTAAGTTACTTCTCATCAGAATGGTATTTTTGTATAATACTGTGGCGAGGTTGCAGTTATCTGTTCTATGTCAAGACTAAGTTGCATGGGCCGCAGAGAGGGGAGAGGTCAAGGGGTCATCATGTGTAAACATATCTTTTGCTCCACTGTGTCTGTGTGCCAGTTCACTCCCTACTTTTCACATCGGGGATGGCAGTGTCTGGAATCATTCTATCCTCTCCGTGAGCTTGTCCAGGATTGGTTGTATTTAGAGTTGGTTGTATCTAAATGACAATTTGATATATGCCTGTTGATATGGAGGATTGGTTTATGGTTCTGGGGTTTGAGTAAGGAGACAAAGCTGAACGATTTATTATGTCTATGCTGTCTGACTATGTGTGTTCTTTGCTATTAAAGGATCGCAGTTGCAAGGCAGAAGGGGCTCTCAGAGAATTCATTGAGAGACACTGAATTTATCTGAGTCACAGGGTTGTGATAGAGCTCATATAATTAAAGATGGACTTTGATAACTAACTCTGACTTGTGTTGTGGTTTGCTCCCATGATTTGGTAAATAGAGGAAATTTCCACGACACAACGTTATTCTGTAGCTACATGTTGAAATGGTTACTACTCTATAGACCAGAGAGCTGTACTGTTACTACATGTTGAAATGGTTACTACTCTATAGACCAGAGAGCTGTACTGTAACTACATGTTGAAATGGTTACTACTCTAGACCAGAGAGCTGTACTGTAACTACATGTTGAAATGGTTACTACTCTATAGACCAGAGAGCTCTAAGAAATCTACAAAACCGAATACTACTACACAGGAACATTCAATCTGCAGCTGTTTAAATACTTTAGTCTGGTAAACGTGACCGAGAACCACCGGGTGGTACTCTGAAAGATGCATTCTGGAGAACATTTCTCTATCGAACGACCATTGGTATACCTGACGAACCCATTATAACAGACCTACAACTACAAAAGACTGATCTCTGGTGGACAAAACAAGAGACTTTCTGTCAACTGACTCTCCAGCAGACGGACTGACGATTTCAGAGATATACAGGCGTAAATATATAAATTGTAATTCCTTCCGAATGAGCGACTGTTCATGTGCAAAGTATTAGCATTTACATGAGCATAGTTAAACTGTGTGTAGTGGGTCCATTCTGTCTTTCCCGCTCTTTATCTGTCCCCACCCCTTTCCATTGTCTACCAAGCCGTCATATTGGGCTAAGTCCACTAGGGACTTTTCATTGCATTAGTAACCAATAACCATTGTGTTTATGTAATTATTTAATTACTAAATAAATAAGCCAATATGTATATAGCGGATTCATAATTTATGCTATGGTTCAAGCAGATATCCAAGGATTTTGAAACATTCAGAATATGACTGATGAGGTATTAATACATTTGTCACTTTATTAATCGATAAGATATTAAAATATCTGAAGAGTTAAATCCGGGAAATAGTAACTCTTTAAACAACATTTTCCCGTGGTGCCCCGACTTTCTAGTTAAAGTTTAATCACATAATAATTACACAGAGAATTGATAATATAACATTATTGACTTTAATGATAGTCAAGACACACCCCTATCTTCAAGTGGCCCAGGAATTGCCAAAAGTCCTCACAAGGATAGTAAAACAAGGAAAATTCTCCCATGTGGGAACATTTACCACATCCCCACAAGGACAAAGGCTATTTTAAGCTTAGGGGTTGGGGTTAAGGAAAGGGAAAATAGAATTTCAAATGGAAATCAAATTGTGGGGTTATGGTGTGTGTGACTGTGTACAAGAGAGAGGGCGAGACAGACAAACAAAATGTTTTACACACAATAAATTAATGTCATAGCACAAATTAATGATGTACACTGAGACAAAAACAAATAAAGGCTTGGTGTACCACAGATGTGTTAGGTTGCTAACCGTTTGATTGAAATCACTAAACAGCTGTTGCAACCACAGTATTTCATTTTCAGAGGCTAGAATCCACAAGCTAGAGTCTTAATATAACTGTATAGGACTACAGTTTGTTGTGGGGTATGAAGGTAGGTTACAGTCTAGTTGCAGATGACCTATAATACAATATCTTGTGTTGGCTGAAACACTAACCCAGTATTATAGAATGTATCATATATATAATAATATGGTGGGACCTATGTGTTGGCTGCAACACTGCCCTTCTTGTCGCTGAAGAAGCTCCTGAGAATGAGAACCTGTCCAATGCTGACAGTGAAAAGGATTATAGTTTCTCCTATCGACCAATAGGACACACGCTCATGGAGGTCCTCTGCTCTGATGCGGTCATGAGCCTCCCTTAACCGATACCAGGTCTGAGAGTCAGACACTACCTTCAGGATCTCATGGATGGACAGACAGGCCGACTCCATCTGGAGAAGAGACGAGATTAATATTAATACATCCTTAGAGGGGCAATCTGCAATTTAAACAACATTGCGTTCACATCTACATATGTCAAGTGCCTAGGGGGTGGAGTTAGTCATATATAGCTCTAGGAGTAAGGGATGCTTTCTGGATGGACCTAGCTGCAAAGGTACCTAGAGGTTAGCTGCGCTTAGCAACACGGATCTAGTGACATACACTAGCGCTGCTTTCAATTGGATTGGACAAAAACAATTAGCTGGGAAGCCAGAAGTTAAATACAATTATTTTTCAACATACTGACCCACTTCCTCCCTGCTTACCTCGTCAAAATAAAAGTCCTGCACAATATGTGGGAAAAAAAAATAATAACTTGTGGGTGGCTTTTATCATCCTGTGGACCGTTTTGGTTCAACCCATTCCAATTGAATGCAGCGCTAGTGTGTGTCAATAGACCCACGTCGTTAAGAGCAGCGAACCTCTAAGTACCTTTCCAGCTAGGTCTTCTGTGATCTACTGTACTGGTGTCAGTGATCTTACCTTTATTAGTTATATAAAATGGCATAGATATCTAGATTATTAGATTCACATGCTGAACAAAAATATAAAACCAATCATTTCAAAACTTGTACTGCGTTACAGTTCATAAAAATTAAATCTGTCAATTGAAATTCATTAGGCCTTAATCTATGGATTTCACATGATTGGGCATAGGCCCACACACTTGGCAGCCAGGCCCACCAACTGGGGAGCAAGGCCCTGTCAATCCAAATGAGTTCTTCCCCACAAAAGGGTTTTATTACAGACAGAAATACTCCTCAGGAACCCCCCCCCAGATGATCCTGCAGGTGAAGAAGCCGGATGTGGGGGTCCTGGGCTGGCATGGTTACATGTGGTCTGTGGTTGAGGCCGGTTGGACGATGTTGGAGGCGGCTTATGGTAGCGAAATGAACATTCAATTCTCTGGCAACAGCTCTGGTGGACATTCCTGCAGTCAGCATGCCAATTGCACGCTCCCTCAAAACATCTGTGGCATGGTGTTGTGTGACTAAACTGCACATTTTAAAAGTGGCCTTTTATTGTCCCTAGCAGAAGGTGCACCTGTGTAATGATAATGCCGTTTAGTCAGCTTCTTGAATGCCACACCTGTCAGGTGGATGGATTATCTTGGCAAAGGAGAAATGCTCACTAACAGGGATGTAAGCTTTTTGTGCGTACGGAACATTTCTGGGATTTATATTTCAGCTCATGAAACATGGGACCAACACTTTACTTGTTGCGTTTATATTGTATTTTTATATACACAGTGCATTCGGAAAGTATTCAGACCCCTTCCCCACATTTTGCGATGTTACTTTATTCTAAAATCGCTAAAATGACAAAGCAATAACAGGTTAGAATTTTTTTCAAATGTATTAAAATCAAACAGAAATATCTTATTTACATAAGTATTTGGACCCTTTGCTATGAGACTCAAAATTGAGCTGGTGCATCCTGTTTCCATTGATCATCCTTGAGATGTTTCTACAACTTGATTGGTCCACCTGAGGTAAATACAATTGATTGGACATGATTTGGAAAGGCAAACACCTGTCTGTATAAGGTCCCACAGTTGATGGTGCATGGAAGGGTACAAAAAAATGTCTGCAGCATTGAAGGTTCCCCAAGCAAACGGTGGCCTCCATCATTCTTTAATGGAAGAAGTTCCTAGAGCTGGCCGCCCGGCCAAACTGAGCAAATTGGGGGAGAAGGGCCTTGGTCAGGGTGGTGACCAAGAACCCAATGGTCACTCTGACAGAGCGCCAGAGTTCCTCTGTGGAGATTAGAGAACCTTCCAGAAAGACAATCATCTCTGCAGCACACCACCAATCAGGCCTTTATGGTAGTGGCCAGACGGAAGCCACTCCTCAGTAAAAAACACATGACAGCCCGCTTGGAGTTTGCTGAAAGGCACCTAAAGGACTCTTACCATGAGAAACTAAATTCTCTGGTATGATGAAACCAAGATTGAAGTCTTTGGCCTGAATGCCAAGCGTCACGTCCTGGAACCATTCCTACGGTGACACATGGTGGTGGTAGCATCATGCTATGGGGATGTTTTTCAGCGGCAGGGACTGGGAAAACTAGTCAGGATCGAGGGAAAGATGAACGGAGCAAAGTACAGAGGGATCCTTGATGAAAACCTGCTCCAGAGCACCCAGGTCCTCAAGATGGGGCAAAGGTTCAACTTCCAACAGGACAACAACCCTAAGCACACAGCAAAGACAACACAGGAGTGGCTTTGGGACAAGTCCCTGAATGTCCTTGAGTGGCCCAGCCAGAACCCGGACTTGAACCCAATCAAACATCTCTGGTGAGACCTGAAAATAGCTGTGCAGCAACGCTCCCCATCCAACCTGACAAGCGCTTGAGAGGATCTTCAGAGAAGAATGTGAGAAACTCCCAAAATACAGGTGTGCCAAGCTTGTAGCATACCCAAGAAGACTTGAGGCTGTAATCGCTGCCAAAGGTGCTTCGACAAAGTATTGAGTAAAGGGTCTGAATACTTAGGTAAATGTGACTCACCACCTGGATTCGGTCTTATGTAGCAACATTTGAATTTTTGTTTTTTTACATTGGATAAAAGTAGAGCCTCAGAGCTACAAAATGGTATATCATACACTGCATTTGAGGAAACAATGGGAAAGTAATTCTGCTTTGAAAGTCGATAAACTTGTAAACTCACGTCATGACGTTACTACCCTGCATGAATCTGAAGGTAGCTAACCCCCCAAAAAAGCAGCGTTTGACATGATTACCTAGACATACTGACCAGCTCCAATAGACAAACGCATGCTATATGGCAGACCAATCCAAACATCTCTCGGCATGTCCAGCCCACTCATTATCTCAGCCAATCAAGGCTAGCGGGAAGGTTGCGCTCTTTTTCTGTGGCTAAACCAACTAGGCTCGTAATTTAACAATTGTATTTGTATTTACAGATGGCATACAACTTTGATATTAAGGCACATGAAAGTTCACATGTTTGAGAAGGCATTTCTGCCAAAAAAACACATTTTTATAAATCATTTTTTACATTCTAACAGCCTCCTGTGAAGTCGTGACTTGCGACATACGCCTAGTTTCCTGAATCGGGTCACAAGTGATATCAGTTTTTTAACATTTAGAATAAATTTTCAAAAAATTCTAAAAAACAGCTTTTGGTTCATCATGATGGGGTATTGTGTGTAGATTGGGAGGGGGGTGAGTCAGTTTTAGAATAAGGCTGTAACAAAATGTGGAAAAAGTCAAGGGGTCTGAATATTTTCAGAATACACTGTATATAGTATTATATTATGATCTTACATGGGTTAGGGTTGTGCCGTGGCGGAGATCTTTGTGGGCTATACTCAGCCTTGTCTCAGGATGGTAAGTTGGTGATTGAAGATATCCCTCTAGTGGTGTGGGGGCTGTGCTTTGGCAAAGTGGGTGGGGTTATATCCTTCCTGTTTGGCCCTGTCCGAGGGTGTCCTTGGATGGGGCCACAGTGTCTCCTGACCCCTCCAGTATTTATGCTGCAGTAGTTTGTGTCGGGGGGCTAGGGTCAGTTTGTTATATCTGGAGTACTTCTCCTGTCCTATTCGGTGTCCTGTGTGAATTTAAGTGTGCTCTCACTAATTCTCTCGGAGGATCTGAGCCCTAGGACCATGCCTCAGGACTACCTGACATGATGACTCCTTGCTGTCCCCAGTCCACCTGGCCGTGCTGCTGCTCCAGTTTCAACTGTTCTGCCTTATTATTATTGGACCATGCTGGTCATTTATGAACATTTGAACATCTTGGCCATGTTCTGTTATAATCTCCACCCGGCACAGCCAGAAGAGGACTGGCCACCCCACATAGCCTTGTTCCTCTCTAGGTTTTGGCCTTTGTAGGGAGTTTTTCCTAGCCACCGTGCTTCTACACCTGCATTGCTTGCTGTTTGGGGTTTTAGGATGGGTTTCTGTACAGCGCTTTGAGATATCAGCTGATGTACGAAGGGCTATATAAATACATTTGATTTGATTTGGATTTGATCTTACCTGTGTCAGTCAAATGCATATGTAATATAATGAAAGTTGAATATAGTTAACATTGTTTTACCTGTGTTAGGGCTGTGTCTCTGTTCATGTCAGGCAGTAGGGGTCTCTCCTCTCCAGACCTGAAGTCCAGGTAGACGGTCTTGTGGGAGAAGGTAGAGAACTCGTTGCTGAAGCAGACCTTGTAGGTTCCTTTCATAGTGGTGGTGTGAGAGAAGCTATCATACTGCTTCTTCCTCTCCTGATACAGGACGTTGTTCACTGGATCTGTTACAAAGCAGTCCACATCATAGTTCCCTCCTGCAATCACCTGGTATATACAACATGGAAAGATTAGGATGATGGTAAGGAAACACATTTAGAGTAATTCAGCCCTTACGAAAAAAGACTGCAGTCAGAGTGCAGTACAACTGCAGTATGCTGCAAATACTGCTTCCAAAATACGTTTTAATTACAGTAGTAATTTTGCAGTGTAACTGCAGTTAGAGAGCTGTATAACCACAGTAACTGCACTTTTACTGAGGTTTCAAAACTGCAAAATCTTTTTGTGCATTCTTCCAGTGAGTGTGAAGGGACAATTAGAGCATGGGATCAGATAAAGCAGTTCAATGCACTAACTAACTCAACCATATGGGGAAATGGCATCATAACTACACGTATTGAATCACTTACTTGAAAGTCTAGGTCAAACTTCACTCCATTCTGGAGCTCTTCATAGAAACATTGCTTGTCGTTATCAGGTAACTCAAACGTCAACTCCGTGGAACAAACAACGATCACATGCAACATCAAACTACACAGTCCAAGGGAACGCATTCTGTAGGACAAATGCTATGAAAATGTGGTTACAAATGAAAGCTACAACAAACAGTTGAAGTCGCAACCAGTCACTTCTTCAATGTTCATGTGATGACAGGGAGATATAAAAAAAAAATTAAAAAAAAAAAAGTTTGGAAAGCTCCCACCCATAGAGAACGATAGAGAAAGCATATATTGTTCCTATTTTGGCGTCTGAGCGCACAGAAAGCACCATTGATAAGATCTCAATTTGAAATAGTATTTTTTTTCTTCGCGATTGGCCGATCTCTCCCAATGACGCTTTTGGATATGATAGGGTCATTAGGAGGGATCAGACAATAAAGTTGGAAGCCCCACCCAGTTGACTACGTTAAAATGGTGGAAGCCATCAATGACGCTGTCTATGTCAAAATATTTTTTTGGCTACTAGAGGCCTCTATCATTCTCTATACTCCCACCATAACCGACGTGGCATCAAAACAAAACACTTCCGGATCACGATTATTTTTTACAAAATATTGTATTTTATTTTATACAATTTGAACCATGTTCAGAGATTTGGAAACTGTTGAGCTTGAAATCACTTGTTTTCCGTTCTACGGATTTTAGTTATAGTAGTGCAACATTTTTAAACATGATGATTACGTTGTATCACTGGGTGGAGTTGATTACGCTGAGCCGCGGGGCACCGGTTTATGGCCCGTGACGTGAACGGGCAAAAACGGTGAGGGAGGAGCACACTTTTCAAATCGCAATGTAACAGGCAGCATGGTGAATCGTCCAGAAAGAAACAAAATCTATTTTCCATAGGCTTGAATTTTATAGCTAGTCTTCATTGGGAAGGCATATAAGCATTCACTTGTAGATGTGAAAACAGAATCCTACTCATTACCCCTCGTGCTTAATTACTTAACTTTTGTTTTGTATGGAACCCCGTTCAGGTCTTCAAGCACGTGTTCAAAACACAATCTTTTTAATGCTACGTGTGTAAAGTAAACAGGTGTAGGTGCTAAATTAACGTCTTCACGCGCTAAATTAACGCCTAAATGCGTCAAATAAGCACATGCAAATGTACTTGCAGGCGGTTCAACATGTGCTAAATAAACGGCTGCAAGCGGTCCTGCACAGGTCAAGTTAACGCCTACAGCTGCTAAATATACACCTACACACGCTAACTTAAGGCGTTCTTTAATATGCACATTTTACTAGCTCCTCCATTCTTCCAAATTTCACAGTTTGAAGGAACTTCCTTTTCCATTGCAAGCAGAGTTTAACCTTTAAAAGGTAACGGTTTTGTCTTTGAAATGTGTTGTTACTGAATCGTAAAGTTGATCAGCTAGTTGACAGTGGAAGGATCTGTTTCTCATCACTGGCTATAAAATTCAGCTAACATTAATCTAGCACCAGGATCAGCAGTGCTTAGCATAAGCTAAATCAGATACTTGCTAGCTAATTTAGCTAACGTCGGTAGCCTCGAACCCCGGCCATATTATATAATTTAGTTCCCCTCAAACTTTGCCTGGTCATACTGCTAACCGCAGTGAACTGCACCATCTTGTGTTTTATTAAAAGCCCGCTGAAAAAACATGTAAACTATAACAGCCATGGAAACATTTAGGAATGTGTTAATAGTATCAAGGTAAATTACATACTAGCAAGTTTGTTGCTTGAATGCAGGGCCAGGCATAACATGACATAGATTAGACAATGGAGATGCTCAAAATCTTGGTAGTTCTCGATTTTTGGACTATTGTCTTTATCATTGACTTAAGGAAGACAAGCTACCTAAATGTGACTTATCGGCTAGTGTAACAGATGTATATCGTACTCTCCTTGCGTTGTGTTTTCTCCAAATAAATCACATCAGCCAGTGGTCCCAGTTGAGCATCATTTATTTCTGTTGCTGTTGTTAAATGGGAAACAGCACGTTAGTTGTGCAGGGCTTAAAGATATTGATGGCTATCGATGGCAAAATCCCTTGAATCACATTTTTATACTGGGCGAACAAAATACAAAACATAACATGTGTAAATACCTGTTAAATGGGAAACAACGTTAGTTATGCAGGGCTTAACGATATTGATAGCTGTCAATGGCAAAATCTGTAGCATGAAGACGACTGCTAGCAGTGGGCTTATGTGACCATTACATCGGTACATGGAGTATACAAGCAGGTGGGCCGCATGACTGCTGTCTGTCTGGTACAAGGAGTATACAAGCAGGTGGGCTGCATGACTGCTGTCTGTCTGGTACATGGAGTATACAAGCAGGTGGGCCGCATGACTGCTGTCTGTCTGGTACATGGAGTATACAAGCAGGTGGGCTGCATGACTGCTGTCTGTCTGGTACAAGGAGTATACAAGCAGGTGGGCTGCATGACTGCTGTCTGTCTGGTACATGGAGTATACAAGCAGGTGGGCCGCATGACTGCTGTCTGTCTGGTACATGGAGTATACAAGCAGGTGGGCTGCATGACTGCTGTCTGTCTGGTACATGGAGTATACAAGCAGGTGGGCCGCATGACTGCTGTCTGTCTGGTACAAGGAGTATACAAGCAGGTGGGCCGCATGACTGCTGTCTGTCTGGTACAAGGAGTATACAAGCAGGTGGGCTGCATGACTGCTGTCTGTCTGGTACATGGAGTATACAAGCAGGTGGGCTGCATGACTGCTGTCTGGTACATGGAGTATACAAGCAGGTGGGCTGCATGACTGCTGTCTGTCTGGTACATGGAGTATACAAGCAGGTGGGCCGCATGACTGCTGTCTGTCTGGTACATGGAGTATACAAGCAGGTGGGCCGCATGACTGCTGTCTGTCTGGTACATGGAGTATACAAGCAGGTGGGCCGCATGACTGCTGTCTGTCTGGTACAAGGAGTATACAAGCAGGTGGGCTGCATGACTGCTGTCTGTCTGGTACATGGAGTATACAAGCAGGTGGGCTGCATGACTGCTGTCTGTCTGGTACATGGAGTAAAGAGTAGAGAGGCTATACAGGCAAGTGTGTGGCCTACAACCTCCTGTGCCAGAACTGAAAGAAATTGCGGACTATGACTTCAGAGAGAAGTTGGAGAAGTTAAGTCACTTTATACTGTGATGGATGTTATGCTACTGTTATTTTGCACTAAGTTAGAAAAACATTTGGGTTGTAGTTCATGAATAATTTTCCACATGGATTTGGTTTCCTTTTGTTGGCAGTCTTTTTTAAGGGTAGTGATAATCAGTTTATTGTTTTGCTAATTTGTCCCAAAACACAGTTCAATAAACAATGTAAGATCAAGTTAGCACAAACTGTTGACGAGGCACAGGAAGCGGTCATGTTGGGTCCAGTGAGATACATTCGTACATTGGAGAGGCCCTGGTGGAGTCAGCCACTAAGTTCTACTTAGAAAGCAGGATATGGGATGCTCTAAGCAGTGAGTTTCCATATATCTAAGGAATCTCAAGTTTAGTTCAATTCTTCAGGGCAAATTCATTGACTTTTTTTACTTTATAGATTCAAAGACGGTCTGGAGTGTCTAGATCTCCTGCCATACATGAAGACACTCAAGTTTCTTCAGAGGTGTTCATCTACGCTGAGAAACCTCTTTTGGCCAAAGACATAGCTTCTCTCTTCAAAGCAGAGCGCTCCCCACCTTGTACCAATCAAAGAGCAATAGAGAGAAGAGTCACATTTCTGGAGGGACTGACTTTCTGGAGGTGGAAGGTTAGATGCAAAACCATGATCATTGAAGTAACACAGCCCACATCAGTAAAACATCACCTACTCACTCTCACAACTGTGGGACAGCTTTTTATAGCCTTATTCTTCCATGGGCCCCCCAAGAATGTACTCACTTACTATAGTTTCCAGCTTTTATAAAGCTCTTGAAATGTTTTTACTTTTTATACAAATGATCAGGAATAGTGGAACAAAAGCAAACAAGCTGTAAGTGTCTGTTTGCTGTAGTTTTTATTTATACGCCATCATAAAGTGCCATCACACAGAAGACAAACAGTAAATAAACCACACATTACATACAAAAATCAAATGTCTTACTCAAGTCATATATATTGCCATAAACAAACGTTGTTGGTGTAAAAGTGTAACTCACCTTGAGAGTCGCAAGAAAGGCATTTTTGCCAATCAGGTCCCTTAAATATTGCAGAGGACTGGATGGCACTCATTAGCAGCCAGAGAAATTCTCTTGAGGGACCACCCTCATCAGCTGCCCCTTTTCCATCAGCATCCCTAAAAACCGTGTCTATTTTTGCCTCCAGATTAAAGCATGCTCTCTTAAAGCCTCTCATTGCATGTTACAGATGCAAGTATCCTGTGTGTGTATCCTGTGTTTCTTTTCTCTCCTTCTCCCCTCACAGGTGACTATCATCATTCCCCAATCAGTCATCAATCAGAAGACACCTGCTCCTTTTCCCTTACCCTATCACATCCCCTTTCCCTTGGTTTAAAAACCCTGTCAGTTGTTTCTCAAAAGCTCAACCTCTCTGGAGAGCTCTCTTTTGTTTTTGCACCGACATGTCACTTTGTCCCCCCCTGTGAGTATTGTATTGTTGTGCTTCATAACTGTTTGTTTGTTGGTGGGAAAAGGGGGAACCAAGACAAGTCGCCCATGGGCATACACTACCCATAGGTAAACTTTGTCTAAGAACACTAGTTAGAACTGGGCGGACCACCCACTGTATTGTTAGTTAGCTGTTATTGAAGTAGGCTAGTCTAGCTTACGGGTGTTTTGGGGTATTTGTTTCTGTCCTTGGGTCCAGCTCAGGCCCTTTTACTACCCCCCTTTACCGTGTGTTTACCAAATAAACCGTGAGTGTTTGACGGTAGATTATAAATTGTCTGTGGTTATTTGTTCTGTTAGAATTTGCATGAGTTCTGTTGCGTTTCTCGTTGCCATCCTCCCGAGACTGTAGGGCCAAAAGGATTCATAACACTATATTATGACAGACCAGTTAGATCTATTGTCTCTATTATATTACTACAACCAGCTACATCTTGTGTCTTTATTATATTACGAAAGAGCAACTAGAACTGTCTCTACTCTATGACAGAAAAGCTAGATCTACGGTCTCTATTATATTATGACAGACCAGCTAGATCAACTGTCTCTACTAAATTATGACAGACCAGCTAGATCTACTGTCTATTATATTATGACAGACCAGCTAGATCTACTCTCTCTATTATATTATGCCAGACCAGCTAGATCTACGGTCTCTTTTATATTATGACAGACCAGCTAGATCAACTGTCTCTACTAAATGATGACAGACGAGCAAGATCTATGATCTCTATTATATTATGACAGACCAGCTAGATCTACTGTAAAAATTATATTATGACAGACAAGTTAGATCTAGTGTACATTTTATATTATGACAGACCAGCGAGATCTACTTTCTCTATTATACACTGCTCAAAAAAATAAAGGGAACACTAAAATAACACATCCTAGATCTGTTTGAATGAAATATTCTTATTAAATACTTTTTGTCTTTACATAGTTGAATGTGCTGACAACAAAATCACACAAATTATCAACGGAAATCAAATGTATCAACCCATGGAGGTCTGGATTTGGAGTCACACTCAAAATTAAAGTGGAAAACCACACTACAGGCTGATCCAACTTTGAAGTAATGTCCTTAAAACTTTTCAAAATGAGGCTCAGTAGTGTGTGTGGCCTCCACATGCCTGTATGACCTCCCTACAACGCCTGGGCATGCTCCTGATGAGGTGTCGGATGGTCTCCTGAGGGATCTCCTCCCAGACCTGGACTAAAGCATCCGCCAACTCCTGGACAGTCTGTGCTGCAACGTGGCGTTGGTGGATGGAGCGAGACATGATGTCCCAGATGTGCTCAATTGGATTCAGGTCTGGGGAACGGGCGGGCCAGTCCATAGCATCAATGCCTTCCTCTTGCAGGAACTGCTGACACACTCCAGCCACATGAGGTCTAGCATTGTCTTGCATTAGGAGGAACCCAGGGCCAACCGCACCAGCATATGGTCTCACAAGGGGTCTGAGGATCTCATCTTGGGACCTAATGGCAGTTAGGCTACCTCTGGCGAGCACATGGAGGGCTGTGCGGCCCCCCAAAGAAATGCCACCCCACACCATGAATGACCCACCACCAAACCGGTCATGCTGGAGGATGTTGCAGGCAGCAGAACGTTCTCCACGGCATCTCCAGACTGTCACGTCTGTCACATGTGCTCAGTGTGAACCTGCTTTCATCTGTAAAGAGCACAGGGCGCCAGTGGCGAGTTTGCCAATCTTGGTGTTCTCTGGCAAATGCCAAACGTCCTGCACGGTGTTGGGCTGTAAGTACAACCCCCACCTGTGGACATCGGGCCCTCATACCACCCTCATGGAGTCTGTTCCTGACCGTTTGAGCAGACACATGCACATTTGTGGCCTGCTGGAGGTCATTTTGCAGGGCTCTGGCAGTGCTCCTCTTGCTCCTCCTTACACAAAGGCGGAGGTAGCGGTCCTGCTGCTGGGTTGTTGCCCTCCTACGGCCTCCTCCACGTCTCCTGGTAGCGCCTCCATGCTCTGGACACTACGCTGACAGACACAGCAAACCTTCTTGCCACCGCTCGCATTGATGTGCCATCCTGAATGAGCTGCACTACCTGAGCCACTTGTGTGGGTTGTAGACTCCGTCTCATACTACCACTAGAGTGAAAGCACCACCAGCATTCAAAAGTGACCAAAACATCAGCCAGGAAGCATAGGAACTGAGAAGGGGTCTTTGGTCACCACTTGCAGAACCACTCCTTTATTGGGGGGTGTCTTACTAATTGCCTATAATTTCCACCTGTTGTCTATTCCATTTGCACAACAGCATGTGAAATTTATTGTCAATCAGTGTTGCTTCCTAAGTGGACAGTTTGATTTCACAGAAGTGTGATTGACTTGGAGTTACATTGTGTTTAAGTGTTCCCTTTATTTTTTTGAGCAGTGTATAATGGCAAAACAGCTAAATCTTCTGTCTCTTTTATATAATATGACAGACCAGCTAGAACTCCTGTCTCTATTATATTAAGACAGACCAGCTAGATCTACTGTCTCTATTTTTTTTACAGACCAGCTACATCTAGTGTCTCAATTGTATTATGTCAGACCAGCAAGATCTACATTCTCTACTATATTATGACAGACCAGCTAGATCTACTGTATCTATTATATTTAGACAGACCGTCTAGATCTGTCTCTATTATATTACGACAGACAAGCTAGATCTATTACATTACGACAGTCCAGCTAGATCTACTTTCTCTATTATATTATGGCAGACAATCTAGATCTATTGTCTCAAACATATTATTGCACACCAGAAAGATCTGCTGTCTCTTATATTATGAACAACCAGCTACACCTACATCATGTATTGTATCAATGCAGACAAGCTAGATCTACTGTCTCAATTATTTTATGACAGACCAGCTACATATACTGTCTCTATTACATGATTGCAGACCAGCTAGATCTACTGTCTCTATTACATTATGACAGATCAGCTAGATCTACTGTCTCTATTATATTATTGCAGACCAGCTAGATCTACTGTCTCTATTGTATTATGACAGACCAGCTAGATCTACTGTCTCTATTACATTATGACAGATCAGCTAGATCTACTGTCTCTATTATATTATGGCAGATCAGCTAGATCTACTGTCTCTATTGTATTATGGCAGACCAGCTAGATCTACTGTCTCTATTGTATTATGACAAACCAGCTAGATCTACTGTCTCAATTAAATTGACAGACCAGCTAGATCTACTGTCTCTATTATATTATGGCAGACCAGCTAGATCTACTGTCTCTATTGTATTATGGCAGACGAGCTAGATATACTGTCTCTATTATATTATGGAAGACCAGCTAGATCTACTCTCTTAATTATATTACAACAGACCAGATATATTTAATGTCTCAATTATATTATGACAGACCAGCTAGATCTACTGTCTCTATCACATTGACAGACCAGCTAGATCTACTGTCTCAATTAAATTATGACAGACCAGCTAGATCTACTTTCTCTATTATATTATGACAGACCAGCTAGATCTACTGTCTCTATTAAATTATGACAGACCAGCTACATCTACTGTCTCCTATTATATTACGGCAGACGAGCTAGATATACTGTCTATTATTGTTGTAACTTTAATGTGTTACAGAGTTAATGTTTAAGTTAATTCATTGAGCTGTATCTAAAGACATGTCTTTACAGTTATTTACATATGTAATTGTATTGGTTAGTATTGAATTACGCTTTTGACTGCAAGTTCCAGAATGCCTTGCGACAGGAATGAGAGAGATAACGCGCGAGTTATGTACAGGTGCAAAGTGATTAAACTGATTTTCCGCTAGCATCTTACCTGCATTGCTCTGTAGAATCTAAAGTTGTTAAATGTAACGTGAACAAGTATTATTACTAAAATAAGCTTTCATATCAAACCCGACGTTCCGAGTCATTACTTTGAAGACAGTTAATCTAAAATGTGGTGCCGAAACCAGGGATATGAGCTGCGCCGGCTGTGGAGGAACGTCGGCATGAAGCAGAAAGAATGAGATGAAAGCGGGGTACCATTCGAGGCACCACAAGGTGGATTTTGAATCAGATTGACGTTGAAATAGCCCAGTCAAATCCGGATACCGATCACTTGAGTACATTGTTGGAATTGCTATCAGTTAAGGAGGATAGTTTGTTTTTGATCTTGGATTTGAACAGTTAACGCCATTGGACGGATTGGAGGCAGAGATTGCATGCACGGAGGATTACAAAGAGCGCATTATCATGCTGAAGAGCCATGCACAAAGAGTGATAAAGAAGAAATACGAAGTCAATCCATTACCAGCCCGGGTGAGTGACGCTAACTCAAACATATCACAGAGACAATCAGTAAGGCTACCAAAGTTGATTATTGAGAAATTCTATGGAGATGTCAGTATGTGGCAGGAGTTTTGGAGCCAGTATGAGACTGCTATTCACAACAATGATTCACTGTGTAATAAAGAGAAGTTTATCTATCTGAAAACATATCTCACTGGACCAGCTGCAAAGGCAGTAGCAGGACTGATGTTAACAGACAGTAACTATGATAATGCAATCGCTCTACTCAAGCAGATTTGGAAGGAAAGATCTTGTGATTAGTGCTCATATGTCAAAGCTGCTGAATCTAACGCCTGTGAAGAAATCCTCTGATCTAAATGCATTGAGGCATATGATGAATGTGAAATTCAGATTAGGAGCTTGGAATCACTGGGTGTAATGTCAGAAACCTATGGAAGCCTACTATGCCCAATCTTACTGCAGATGATTCCAGAGGACATAGCTCTTGACTATAGTCGTCAGAGGGGAGTAGATGATGAATGGAAAGTGTCTGAGATTATCAGTTTCCTACAGAAAGAGGTTCAGAGCAGGGAAAGAGCGCTACAAATGACAAGATCATACAACCAACAGAAAGAGAGCAAACCATGGAACAAATCAAATCAAATCAAATTGATTTATATAGCCTTTCGTACATCAGCTGATATCTCAAAGTGCTGTACAGAAACCCAGCCTAAAACCCCAAACAGCAAGCAATGAAGAAACCTAGAGAGGAACCAGGCTATGTGGGGTGGCAAGTCATCTTCTGGCTGTGCCGGGTGGAGATTATAACAGAACATGGTCAAGATGTTCAAATGTTCATAAATGACCAGCATGGTCGAATAATAATAAGGCAGAACAGTTGAAACTGGAGCAGCAGCACAGTCAGGTGGACTGGGGACAGCAAGGAGTCATCATGTCAGGTATTCCTGGGGCATGGTCCTAGGGCTCAGGTCCTCCGAGAGAGAGAAAGAAAGAGAGAATTAGAGAGAGCTTATGTGGGATGGCCAGTCCTCTTCTGGCTGTGCCGGGTGGAGATTATAACAGAACATGGCCAAGATGTTCAAATGTTCATAAATGACCAGCATGGTCGAATAATAATAATAAGGCAGAACAGTTAAAACTGGAGTAGCAGCACGGTCAGGTTGACTGGGGACAGCAAGGAGTCATCATGTCAGGTAGTCCTGGGGCATGGTCCTAGGGCTCAGGTCCTCCGAGAGAGAGAAAGGGAGAAGGAGAGAATTAGAGAACGCACACTTAGATTCACACAGGACACCGAATAGGACAGGAGAAGTACTCCAGATATAACAAACTGACCCTAGCCCCCCGACACAAACTACTGCAGCATAAATACTGGAGGCTGAGACAGGAGGGGTCAGGAGACACTGTGGCCCCATCCGAGGACACCCCCGGACAGGGCCAAACAGGAAGGATATAACCCCACCCACTTTGCCAAAGCACAGTCCCCACACCACTAGAGGGACATCTTCAACCACCAACTTACCATCCTGAGACAAGGCTGAGTATAGCCCACAAAGACCTCCGCCACGGCACAACCCAAGGGGGGGGGGGGCGCCAACCCAGACAGGATGACCACATCAGTGAATCAACCCACTCAGGTGACGCACCCCTCCAGGGACGGCATGAGAGAGCCCCAGTAAAGCCAGTGACTCAGCCCCTGTAATAGGGTTAGAGGCAGAGAATCCCAGTGGAAAGAGAAGAACCGGCCAGGCAGAGACAGCAAGTGCGGTTCGTTGCTCCAGAGCCTTTCCGTTCACCTTCCCACTCCTGGGCCAGACTACACTCAATCATATGACCCACTGAAGAGATGAGTCTTCAGTAGAGACTTAAAGGTTGAGACCGAGTTTGCGTCTCTGACATGGGTAGGCAGACCGTTCCATAAAAATGGAGCTCTATAGGAGAAAGCCCTGCCTCCAGCTGTTTGCTTAGAAATTCTAGGGACAATTAGGAGGCCTGCGTCTTGTGACCGTAGCGTACGTGTAGGTATGTACGGCAGGACCAAATCAGAGAGATAGGTAGGAGCAAGCCCATGTAATGCTTTGTAGGTTAGCAGTAAAACCTTGAAATCAGCCCTTGCTTTGACAGGAAGCCAGTGTAGAGAGGCTAGCACTGGAGTAATATGATCAAATGTTTTGGTTCTAGTCAGGATTCTAGCAGCCGTATTTAGCACTAACTGAAGTTTATTTAGTGCTTTATCCGGGTAGCCGGAAAGTAGAGCATTGCAGTAGTCTAACCTAGAAGTGACAAACACATGGATTAATTTTTCTGCATCATTTTTGGACAGAAAGTTTCTGATTTTTGCAATGTTACGTAGATGGAAAAAAGCTGTCCTTGAAATGGTCTTGATATGTTCTTCAAAAGAGAAATCAGGGTCCAGAGTAACGCCTTCACTGTTGACGTTGAGACTGGTGCTTTGCGACGGCTAGGCAAAAGAGTAGGTCATAGATCCAAGATACGGCTCAGAAGTGACTGTTGAACCAACGCTGGGCGTCCTCGTGGGAATCAAACTGTAGCTTCCCCCGAGCATGTTCAACGTGGAGATGAGCAGGGAAGCGTAGTGAGAATTTCACTTTCTTCTCATGAAGGCGTTTCACATTGAGGAATTTAGCTCTTCTCTTGGCAACACTCGAGCAGATGTCAGGAAAGATGAACACCTTGCGTCCAGCGAAGTGTAGCTGTTCTCTGCCCTGCCTCTGAAGGATGCGCTCCTTGTCACGGTAGTAGTGAAAACAGACAATTAACACTCTAGGCTTGGAGTTGTCATCTTCGCACGCTGGGAAGGGGCCAACACTGTGGGCTCTGTCCAGCTTTGGGGGTGAAGGAAAGATGGCAGGACCCAGCACCTCCGCAAAGAAGTCTGACATGAACTTAACTGAGTACCCTCTTTCAAATATCTCTAGTATACCAACAACCCGAACATTGGAATGGCGAGAACGGGATTCCAGGACTTCGGTCTTGTCAATCAGCTTTTGGTTTAGAGCTCAGATGGGCAACCATTTTCTCAAGGGCTACTATGAGGTCACTGTAGTCACACAGGTCATGTTCAAAGCTGTAAAGTTGGCGGCCATGTTCATCTGCAGAGGCTCGGACACCATCCAGGATGGTGGAGAGGAGGACCAGAGCAGCATCGATGGCAGTTTTGAGCTGAGTGGCAATGGTAGCTGTAATTTCCGAGACCAGAACCGTATGGGGTTCTGAAGATGAGTGTCGTGAGTGTGACCACATGAGACTCTAACGGTTGGACTGGAGTCGGCATCATTACCATTAACGTTTGCCATCTCGGTTGAAATGTTACAGGTCTTCTGCTCCTCAGGTCATGTGACATTTGAATCAAAAAGGTAACTTACAAACTCATCAATCAAATATGATATGTAAGAAAGTGGAATGCAAAGTACAGATTTGGCAAAATTGACTAATATGTAGGAGCCTCGTCCACAAGTTTTTTTCTCCATTCACATGCTAAACCGGAAGCCGCCAATTATTTTTTAACGTGGAGCACTGTTACGGTTTTCTTGTGGTGAAGGAGAGTCGGACCAAAATGCAGCGTGGTATTCTTGATACATGTTTAATGAACGATGAAAACACGAACAGTACAAAAACAAGAAACGTAACACGAAAACCTATACAGCCTATCTGGTGCAACCTAACACAGTAACACAGAGACAGGAACAATCACCCATGAAACACTCAAAGAATATGGCTGCCTAAATATGGTTCCCAATCAGAGACAACGATAAACACCTGCCTCTGATTGAGAACCACTCCAGACAGCCATAGACTATGCTAGAACACCCCACTAAGCCACAATCCCAATACTTACGAAAACCCCAAGACAAAACACACCACATAAATAAACCCATGTCACACCCTGGCCTGACCAAAATACTAAAGAAAACACAAAATACTAAGACCAGGGCGTGACAAGCACCTTTACAGGATGCACCACTCGGGAGCCCTGTACCTGCAAGTTTACGAACTGATTTATATAGCCTATGGAATATGACTATTCTAATAAGTATTACTAATTTTATATTTCTGAAACCAAAGCATAACTTTTCATTTAGATTGCAAACTGTTAAAATAAAAACTGAAGACTAACCTGTAGATTAATCTGGTGGGTTCTGTAAGAAACTGTTCAATAGCGTAATTTACTGCCTTCCCAAGAGAACATGTCTGCAACTCTTCTTAAACTTATTTGTTGGTTTTTCAACAATTAGGGGAGGTATTTAAAAGAAAAAGAAATAAAATGTGAGTAACGTTTTGGTAAAGATGGAGGAAAATATATCCTAGGCATGCTGGTTAATTGGCATGACTGTGAATGTGTTGTTCCCATGGCACTGTGTGGCACAACACCAGGTTGTGACTGTGCAGTGTGTCGGTTTTGCCCACTCGTTTCAAATTCTTGTCATAAAATAGGCTAATTGAGTTTGACAGCCCTTTGTGACTGCTGGAACACAGAGTGACTACTTATCTAACAAGGGCTTCTCACAAGGCTTCAGCAAACATCGTTTTGAATATCAACTCTGTTCACAAAAGTCTATTCTTCACATAATGATCGATGACAGGAAGGTCCATACACCTTTTTTATGTTTTAATATGCATTTTGCATGTTTTATCTGGAAGGTATGTGGACTCTGTTAAGAACAAACTTTCATGAAAAGAATCGATTTGCATTTTGATGTTTCATTAGATAGGTTTGTGGGCTTTTCTCTTATCTGAAGGCTGTGTGAAGGACAGGCTTTTGTGAACAGAGACAATATGCAAAACTTGTGTTACTGAAGCCATGTGATGAGCCCTTGGTAGGGTGGGCAGGGGAGATCACAGTGCGTTTAATCAGGCACACTTCAGTGTGAGCCTCATCTACAGAGATGTTCTGAACGTGTGTCCCTAAAAGGTAGGGGCTTACAGTGTCGTAAGCTAACAATGTGCCAGAACAGATATTCATCCTGAACAGAGCTCCTGTAGTGTCCATTTCACTTTAAAACAGAGTTTAATAGATTATTATACGTAGCAGTAGTAGCAGTAGAATATTACAATACATCTCCAATTGACCATGCCTCAGGACTACCTGGCCTAATGACTCCTTGCTGTCCCCAGTCCACCTGGCCGTGCTGCTGCTCCAGTTTAAACTTTTCTGCAAGCGGCTATGGAACCCTGACCTGTTCACCGGACATGCTACCTGTCCCAGACCTGATGTTTTCAACTCTCTAGAGACAGCAGGAGCGGTAGAGATACTCTCAATGATCGGCTATGAAAAGCCAACTGACATTTACTCCTGAGGTGCTGACCTGTTGCACCCTCGACAACCACTGTGATTATTATTATTTGACCCTGCTGGTCATCTATGAACATTTGAACATCTTGGCCATGTTCTGTTATAATCTCCACCCGGCACAGCCAGAAGAGGACTGGCCACCCCTCAGAGCCTGGTTCCTCTCTAGGTTTCTTCCTAGGTTCTGGCCTTTCTAGGGAGTTTTTCCTAGCCACCGTGCTTCTACACCTGCATTGCTTGCTGTTTGGGGTTTTAGGCTGGGTTTCTGTACAGCACTTTGACATCAGCTGATGTAAGAAGGGCTTTATAAATACATTTAATTTAATTTGATTAGATTTTATCCTGCAGAGAGCCAGAGACCCTGATGTAGCAGATTTTATAATATGTATAATTCTTTATTAATGCTGCATAACTTCATTTCTAAGACTCTTAAATATGTATAACATATTTATAAAACATCAACGCGGTTTTTCTCAGTCACGGAAACACCATTTTTTTAAACGTCTACCACAGTTACCAAAACAACAGTTGGTGCAAAAACCAAAACCATCCGCTCATACTTCATGCATTTCCAAATATTACATTTCTATTTAAAATTGTATTCTACATTTGCTCTGTACACCCATTCTGAACCATAACATCTGAGAAGGACTTCGACAGAAGGAGACATAGTTCTGGGGTTGGAGCGGTCTAAAGCTGGGCTAGTAACACAATTCAGATCCCCGCCAAATATCAAAAGATGGGTGTTCAGAGAAGGGATTTTCCCCAGCAACCTATTGGGCTGCAATTTCTGAGGTTGGTACCTCTAATGAACCTATCCCATATAACAGAGGTAACTCCGGGTCTTCCTTTTCTGTGGCGGTCCTCATGAGAGCCAGTTTCATCACAGTGCTTGAGGGTTTTTGCGACTGCACAATGAAGAAACTTTTCAAAGTTCTTCAAATGTTCCGTATTGACTGATCTTCATGTTGTTAAAGTAATGATGAACTGTTGTTTCTCTTTTCTTATTTGAGCTGTTCTTGCCATAATACGGACCTGGTCTTTTACCAAATATGGACATGTTTTGTATACCACCCCTACCTTGTCTCAACACAACTGATTGGCTCAAACGCATTAAGAAGGAAAGAAATTCCACAAATTAACTTTTAACAAGGCACACCTGTTAATTGAAATGCATTCTAGATGACTACCTCATCAAATTAGTTGAGATGATTCCAAGAGCGTGCAAAGCTGTCATCAAGGCAAAGGGTTGCTACTTTGAAGAATACTCAAATATAAAATGTTTTGATTTGTTTAACACTTTTTTTGGTTACTATATGATTCCATGTGTGTTATTTCATAGTTGTGATGTATATACAGTTGAAGTCGAAAGTGTACATACACCTTAGCCAAAAACATTTAAACTCAGTTTTTCCTCATTCCTGACATGTAATCCTAGTAAAAATTCCCTGTCTTAGGCCAGTTATGATCACCACTTTATATTTAGAATGTGAATTGTCAGAATTATTTGCAGAGAGAATGATTTCATCTTTTATTTCTTTCATCACATTCCCAGTGGGTCAGAAGTTGACATACACTCAATTAGTATTTGGTAGCATTGCCTTTAAATTGTTTAACTTGGGACAATTCCATTGCAGTATCCCTCTATATCCCTCTAACCATGGCAATGCATTGATTGCAGGAAGGAGTTTTCTGGGTACAAAGGGGAAGCAGCTACGTCAGTACCTCTCCTTGTGCTGAGAAAGTAGAACGACTGGCCGAAGTTGGTGTTTGCTTTAGTTTGAATTACCTGTTTTTGCTTGTGTTTTCATAGAGGAGCCGGAGGACAGGAGGCTGTAGCCAGAGAGCACTTAGGGTTAGGGTTATTTAGTTGGTTGTCAACTTTCACCCTGTGAGGAGTTTTGTCTGGTTGGAGTTAGAAATAGTAAATAAAAATATAGAGAAAGTCAATGGGAAGTCCCTACAAATATAGGAATACCAACTTGTGAGTGTGTGTGCGTGTGCCTGTGTGTGTCCGTGTGTGTGTGCCTGTGTGTGCGAGGGAGAGTGTATGCTCTGTCTCGTCGCTCACTGGGAGTTGTTGGGGTGAGCTGACTTGATTTGAATCGCAGATTCCAAATTTGGTGAAACGGGGGGAAAATAAATTGACAAGTTTCAATATTAAAAAAGCTACAGATTTGTGCACACAGCTCACAAAACATTGCTTTTCTCTCACAAAGGTTTCTGTCAGTTTACCCATCCGTACATCTAAACGGCCCAAATTTCCCATGCAAATTCCACACTGGCCAATGGGACTGCTACGAGTATCCCTGCATCTGGGCTGTGTGCCAGACTGGACTGGACTGTATATATATATACAGGTCACATCCTGAAGAGCTTCAGCACACTTCTCAGAGAGGCCTGGCTTCCAGTTTCCATTCGCTCTTCAGTGACAGAGACAGAGAGAGAAAGAGACAGAGACAGACAATGGGGTTTGTGTGTGGGGTGTTTCTCCTGCTCACTCTGCCTGCACTGGCTTGGACAAAAGTAGTAAACGATTTCAGCGAGTGTAAAACATTCTTTTTGGATGGGACACCTCCGACGGTGCTCTCTGATCAGAAACGTTACAGGCTGATCTGTCAGAACCATGAAAATCAATATGAATTTGCAACTCTTTACGACACAAGCAAACTTATTCCAGTGTATTCGGCATACACATATAAAAGCTGTGGAAAGGGTAAAAGACCACATGTGAATTGGGTCACCGAAAATGATGTGAGTATTTTTTTTTCTTCATATTTTTTACAAATTATTTCAATAAATGAATATGAACTATTCTGTGTATCTTCTTTTAACCTTCAGTTACAAATAACGTTTAAATGTTATTTTTTTTGTTTATTGAGCACTGAAGCAGTCACTGCTAATTCTTGAGCAGAGTTCTGTTTCTTTTTAACAGTCATGTGGTGGATATGAACTGTGTCTGTTTCATTGCAA